>NW_027396682.1:0-118381 GCF_047715775.1 Aspergillus undulatus
TAGGTGGCGTGACATGCATGTGACCGCCAAGCCGATTATTAAGCAGTTTTGTGGTGCGCGACCGAAAAAACGAGGCCTGGTCACCTGCAACCACGGTTTTCTGTGACCAATCCTTCGCGCGATCGAAACCACTGAGTTGTTCAATGTTGAAGTAAAGGGCGCCGCCGTTCTCGATGAATCCGCAGAACCTATTCAGGAACAAAAATGAAGGCATAAAAAACGCCTGGGCCAGATTATAGGCACGGGAATATAAGTCATCGTCGGTATGTTCCCAGAAGGCTGTGTTCACTCCATGAGCCTCGCAGGAAGCCGCGTAGGCCGCAGCACAAAATCTGGTACATCCGCCGAACCTATTTACCAAGTGTTGTATATCTTGCTCCATGCGCTGTGCAATATCGAGAGCTGAGTTCGTCGTCAGGGTCGATGCGACTAGGTCGAATTTGCCATCCTTGTAACCGGTCCAGGTGTCGGTAATAACGGTTTGCAGTTCGGTGAAATCCTTCATCAACAGGCAGAAAGCAACCCAGGCATCCTCCAAGTCCTGGGCCAATTCAGCTTCGTACTCGACGTGCTCGCTCTCTTTGCTAGCAGGAATATCAACGTCTGGGGCCTGCAGGAATGCCTCGGACGGCTCGTGTATACGGAGGCCATCAAATCTGTTCGCCATTTTGTTTCTCTTGCTGGGCGGGTGTCCTGTCGCATGTTTCTTTGAGGAACTGACGGTTTCGTCGCTTGCCATTCGGGGAAGCAACGCTTTCTTCACGTGTTCCAGAATGTTGATGAAGTAATTGTGCCGCTCGGAAGATTCTCGCAATTCATCATTCAGAGCAGTATTCTTCTCCAGCCGATCTCCGTGGCGTCGTCGCACTGAAATGGCTCTGTTGAGATTCGTGATGAACTCAGCAGGGACAAGGACTGCGGGATTGGTTGATGCACCGATGAAGTCGGCGAGGGTGACAAAGTCTTTGACAGCAAGAATATATTTTTGAACGAAGGGCTTCGGAGACGTGTCGAATTTGTTTGCGACCCCTCGAGCCTGCTTTCTCGCTTTTCCTTTGAGCCGTTGGGATATTTGTGGAATAGGAACACTGGCGGTGGAAGGTTCCCCCAGCGTCTCAACGGGGAAGCCGCACTATTTGGCAGTTGCAACAAGCCATGTGGCAACCGCGTTGGTATCGGCCTTGTACTTGAGATAGCTGCTGGTGAAGAACTCCGTGCCCATCTTGTTGGCTTGGTTGTGTTGCGGAGACGGAGTGAAAAGAAGAGGGATTGAGAAGTAGAGATGGTGAAGTTGTGTTTCAACAGTCGCCAAGCCACATTGACCTCAATGCTTGCACCGAATGAGCACAGATAGTTCAAGGGCATAAGGGCGGGGCATCAAGGGCCAAGTCAGGAAGTTCAGCTCCTGTTGTGATGACAGAATACCGGTAGATACTGAGTAAGTACCAGGAAGGCCACAGCTCTCTGGTTTTTGAACAACCCTGTGTATGGAATAAAATGAATCTCCTGGACAGCAAGGAATTTACCCAAAGCATTTATGAGGAAACGGGTCACGGGTAAGCTTCATGATCTTTTCGCTGGCACACTTGGTCTATGAATTGTTGAATGATTCTCACCAATTCAACAAACCTGACTCCCATGACTACCTCACATTCGACTATCGAGAAATCCCAGGAACCTACCTTGCTATCTCCTGGCATGGTACGCGCAGATTAGTTACAAGATATCTTAAAGACAAAATGAATCTATGAAACTAAAGGTGGGTAGTCATAATGGCGTTGCAGGTGTCTTGCTTGACAAATACAGGATACGCCTACTAATTACTTGCATTCAACTTCTCACCCCAGATTCTCTATCTGTCACGAGGCTCACCTGCTCACCTGTACATTTTTTTTTCTCTTTTTTTTCTTTTTCTTTTTCTTTTTTTTCCTTTTCCCACAGGGTCAAATTGGTTGGTATCACCATTGAGTGATTTGGCAGGTCCTATCGATGGAACTGACTGATCAATCTAACTGCGCTTCCACCTAGAGCTTCTGGCCCAAATGTCCGTCCGTTGTTACCAGGCAAGCTGGAATTAGGAGCTCATATTTATGGGATAGTTCTTAAGCGTAGGGCTTCGAAACTAGCAGTGATTCTATACCTAGTAGTAGGACACGGCCACAGCCCACAACTTCTTAAAGCGGCAAGGAGTGGGGAGCAACAATAAGGCAGCGAGGCAGAAGCACTATCACATGATTGTAGCCTGCTGTCGGAACATACTGCTCTCCGGTACCGCCTGCCCCTAGGGGCTCTATCTCGCTTACTCATTTATTAGTAAGCTAGACATCTTAGAAAGGTGGCCTGCCGGCCACCCAATAAGACATATAGCCATCGCTTCCCAGACCTGCTTTGGATATGCCACGTGATCCACCATCTCACCATCCCAGGAGCCCAGAGCGCCACTATGCTTCATTTCACGACTTAAGGTGTCACAAATCAAGGATGGGAAGCTTCAGCGACGCCTCGCACGCCTCTGACGCAGGACAAGAGCAGTCTCGGTTAAATGTGCGCCGAGGAGGATATGGCCCCCGAGGCCAAGGAAGTTGCGAATTGCGGCATTTGCGTCCTTGGCACCCCCGACCTTGACGCTTCACGCTCCCACGGTTCTGCTTTGTTTTGACTTTGTCGCACAATCTCATTCTTTTGCTACTCTTTCAATCTTCCCTCTGCCTCACTTCTTTTTTCACATCTTTCAGTCCCCAGAGCTGCCTCCGGCGGTCCTAAAGAGATTCTCGGCGGAATGCCGATCAAAACCGCAACGCGCCAGTGGTGAGACCGGCTTCATTGGCCTTGTCTAGGGTCTCGGCCTGCATCACGGCGTCTGGTGCGTCCAAGGTTCATCTGTCAAACCCCCGAGCTTTTCCGGCTCCATTTTCTTCGGCTTGAGCCAATGGAAAGGGAATTCAGTATGGCCACCCCGTTCAGGGTGACATTGGGCCGTCCTCGATCCCCACGGAGTCCCGCACTCCTGATCCCATGGAGCAAATCTGGAGTTGCATGACACTTCCATATGGCTTTCTCCATAACACCGGACTTAATTCTGTTCTCGACTCGGACCGAACTGGAATCCTGCGATGCAAGTGGCTTACTGTCCGCTCCCGGTGGGCCGCAACACTGTTTCCGGCCATTCACTGTGGCCGCATTCACTCCTGATATTTGACCGTTGAAGGTTGTCAAAATGAAGTCTCCCCATGTTCACAGAATTTTCCCAGTCACCTGCCCCGATTCTCGGGCATTCCCTCCGACTCGTTCTTTCCATTCGACTATTTAGCCCTTCCTCCAACCCCCGGATTCGAGTTTCTTTTTCTCCATCTCTTTTTGGCCAGTTGCCAGCCTTCACAACAACCACCATGGTTATTGGCAACATCTATGCGATTGCGGCCATCGCCGTCATTGGCGGTGGCCTTTTCGGTTTCGACATCTCCTCCATGTCCGCCATCATTCACACAGATGCTTATCTTTGCTACTTCAATGACGGTCCAATTCAGTTCAACGAAAATGGGGAGCCGCAGTGCACTGGCCCCAACTCCAATGTTCAGGGTGGTATCACTGCTTCCATGCCTGGAGGCTCCTGGCTCGGGGCTCTGGTTTCCGGTTTCTTTTCTGACATCTTCGGACGACGGGCTTCCATCCAAATTGGCGCTGTTATCTGGTGAGTGTTCTTCCATCACTCTTGCGTAACTTCGCTAACTGAAATAGGTGTATCGGTTCCATCATTATTTGCGCCTCTCAGAACATCCCCATGCTTATCGTGGGTCGTGTCATAAACGGTTTCAGTGTTGGTATCTGCTCCGCCCAGGTTCCTGTCTATATCACGGAAATCGCTCCGCCAACCAAGCGTGGCCGTCTCGTCGGTCTTCAGCAATGGGCCATCACATGGGGTATTATGATTATGTTCTATATTTCCTATGGAACTAGCTACGTTTCTGGCACTGCCGCATTCCGCATTCCATGGGGTCTGCAGATGATACCTGCCGTCCTTCTCTTCTTCGGTATGATGGTCTTGCCTGAGTCACCCCGTTGGTTGGCTCGCAAGGATCGATGGGAGGACTGCCTCGCTGTCTTGACTCTTGTCCATGGGAAGGGTGACCCCAACTCTCCGTTCGTCCTGCGCGAATATGAGGAAATCAAAGCCATGTGCGAATTCGAGCGCCAGAATGCCGACGTCTCTTACCTCGAACTCCTCAAACCAAACATGATTAACCGCACGCACGTCGGCGTCTTTACTCAAATTTGGAGTCAGCTGACTGGTATGAATGTAATGATGTATTACATTACATACCTTTTCGCGATGGCAGGTCTTGAGGGCGACAACGTCCTCGTTTCCTCCAGTATTCAATACGTCATCAACGTCGTCATGACCGTGCCCGCCCTTATCTGGGTCGACCGCTGGGGTCGTCGCACAACTCTTCTCCTTGGTGCCGCAGGCATGCTTGCTTTCCTCTTTGCCAACGCCGGTCTTATGGCCAACTACGGCGACCCTGCGCCCCCAGGCGGGCTGGACAACATCGCAGCGCAATCCTGGATCATCCGTGGGCCTCCCTCCAAAGCCGTTATTGCCTGCACCTACCTCTTCGTCGCTACCTACGCCATTTCCTGGGGTCCTGTATCCTGGGTATACCCGCCTGAACTCTTCCCGCTTCGTGTTCGTGGCAAGGCCAACGCCCTCGCCACCTCCTCCAACTGGGCCTTCAACTTTGCCCTCAGTTACTTCGTTCCGCCTGCCTTTGAGAACATCCAATGGAGAGTCTACATTGTCTTCGGCGTTTTCTGCACTGCTATGTTCGTGCACGTCTTCTTCATGTTCCCCGAGACGGCCGGTAAGACCCTCGAAGATGTAGAGGCCATCTTCACAAACCCCAACGGTATTCCTTACATCGGTACCCCCGCGTGGAAGACAAGGAACGAACGCGGCCGCGCTGCCGTCCTTGAGCAAACCGGTTTCGACGCGGATGAGGAGAAGCGAGTCGAAGCAGGTGCCGTGCACTCTGAGGGGGCTGTGCCTAAGCATTCGGCTTAGTAAGTCTCTGATTTGCGCTTGTGCTAACCGAGCCCTAATGGTATACGTGGGCGTTGATGCGATGTTGCTCTCCACTCATACCATTTTTCCTTTAACTTTCTGGTCTCTTGAGTCTCTTTCTGATCTGGTAGGCATTGGAGACTGCTCAAGATTCTTTAATACATCTCATGCATTATGATGTGATTAACTTAAATGAGATATGATACCTAATTGAATTTTATTTGCTCAATAATCTTGAAATTTCGCGCCGTCCATTCTCTTTCGTAAACAAATTTATATGTGCAGAGGCCTGGGTTTGTGTTCCAGCAAGATATTGCGTCGGTTCATGTGAGTTATGAGGCGCAAACTTAGTTTACAAGTCCAAGTAGCGTCTGCATTCACCCGATTGAAGCCCTATAGAGATGCTGTGCTGTGGGAATTCGCTTAAAACGAATTTAGTGAGGATTTCCCCTTATCGCTTTATAGAAGAGAGCTCCTAGATTAATCAGAGGTAGTTTCATGAAGCTAGTCCCGCGGTGTGATATGCTATTCTAAGTAAAATCAATAGCCTAATTAATTCTATACCGCGCCGTGTTGAAGCAGTATAAAAAGTGCGTAGGTAGTATGCAGACTATTAGATTAGCTGGTCTAGATGTTTGATTAGTTATGGTTGTTAAGTCATTGGACTTTGGGATTTACGACAATTTTACAAATTTGAGAATGTGCCCAAACTTCTAACCGCTTTATTTTATACTACCACCACGTTGATAGTGATTCTCCAAGCACAATATGGAAAAGCAAAAGCGGTGATTAGATCTAACCCAGCTGGGCCTCGTTGGGGTTGGATCCCCCTTGGTCTGGCTCCCTTCTTGCTCGCTTTCTACAGTCAACGTTTTAAACGTCAACTTCCAAATCCAACTTCTTCCGACTTCATGTGAGTACCACCAGGATGGTTTTATGTAACGGGAATTGGCCTCATTCAGTAGCGTGCGTGCCGGAAATGGAAGGGGGAGATCGAGGTAGCCTGTAAATCACGAGTCGGAGGTGTCGTTTGCCATCTTGATCCTGGTAGAGGTAGGCGAGCCCAGGCTCATGACCTGCTGTTTGAAGGTAGCGAGGTAGGAAAAGAAGGGGAAACAAAATGCTAACGAGAAGCTGAGAAAACCCGCCTTTTATAGTACTCCTGAAGGGATACCGAGATACTAAAGCTAAGCGAGACTATCAATAGTTCTGTCTTCGTGAATACTTGTAGTGAATATCTTGTCAATCGCAATAGACTCCCTACCCATAGAGTGTAAGCACTGGACGGTACGCATGACTTGAAAGGTTCTGTTCTCGCCATGGGAGCATCAACTCAAGTTGCCGAGTCACTGTAGTAGTTATGGTATGGTACCCTATGCCGGATTGCCAACAGAGCCACTTAAGAAATGGTATGTCTCGGCTTTCTAAGGTGTCCAAACTGAATGGGCTCACAGTGAATCTGGGCTGCAGGGCCTGCACGACCTTTTAGAATTACGGCCGCTTCCGTCCACTCCGCATACTGGCCCAAGCAACTTCACAGAAAGCCGAGCCATCACACTCGGCTCTGCTACGGCTCTCTCAGCAACTGAGGAATTTCTCGGGGGCACTGTCAGCTGGTCATATACAAGTTGTCGCTTAGTGAGCTGTTTCCCGGCCCACCATTTTCGCTGCCGGGTGCAAAATTGCATCTCATCATGGATGCCGGCAACGGCTCTGTATAGGCGATACTGTTAGGAAAAGAGCGAAGGGCGGGCGTGGGCTACATCCGACACTTGAAAGCACTGATTTCCTCCTCACGAGAGCATCCACTTCATGACGAATCTCACCCGTCTGTACGCTCGTATCACTACGGGAATACTTTTAGACGTCATCATCTCCACTACTCGTCTCATCAGATACAAAAACATCTAGATCTTCTTGAGCAGATTCAAGAGGAGGGATTTCGGCTGCCGTGAACGACCGCGTACTCGCTAGTCCACCCTTTCTTTCGTGGACGAACTAGTTAAGGGACGCTTAAAATCGAAGCAATTCAACCCCATTCATGGTGCACTGGAGGCACTACTTGCTTGGACATGGCCGAACTCAAACTCGCATTCGCGCGCGAACGCGGTCCTTGCAAGGCTATTATACTCGCTGGCACCATGGGCAGGGACTGTAAGAGACTCACCAACGTTCTCTCTCATGGATATCGCGAGCGCTAGCACCTCCCACGTTTTGACTCTTGTCCACCCCGTTCGATCAAGCCTCGTCATCATGCCAACACCACGAGAGCAGATCAGGGCCAGTAAGATATTGCTTTGTTCTCGAGCCTCTGGCCGAAGCGCCTAGCGTCTCCCCAGCTGCGGAGCCTCACCCCAGGCTCTTATCATCTTTGAGGCTGTTCAGGTCCCGTCTGCCAATTGCGTGGTGATGTTTGTTCTGCCCAGACTGGATTATCCAACGAGACTGAGTTTGCTCAGTGCCCTCCGATCGCCTGCTATGTGCATCTCTATTTACCGGGGACCCCCAACGCGGCGTGTTGATGTGATAAGAATGCACATTAATTTCAACCGTACATGATGAGCCAAATTTGCAGCAGAGCCCTTACCTCCAGCGCCTCGCAGCCGAGCATCGAACTGCAAAGCAACGCATCTGGCCAGACTGCCCAACCCAAAGAACCGCTTAACTTACACGGAAACGGCCCCGGTCATGCCCTCAGCTACCGCAAGCGCACACTATGGCTCCTCTTGTTCTACCTTCCCATCCATATACTTCCCTGGATCCAAACGAGTATCATGATGTTCCGCCCTATAATAAATCCCTATAAAACCCTCCTATATCAACCAGATTAGGGAGCACTCGGTGAGAGATATCTGGCACATGCAACGCTGGCGCATGGGCGCAAATAGTATCGATGGCGTCGCTTCGGTGCTCGCTGTCTTAGTCGTCTCTGCACTCCTAGGATATGGCGCCGTCGTGTATACCCAGCGCCGGAAGGAAGCCCGACAAAGGGAACTGAATCTTGAGCAAACTTTTGCGCTGGCGGATAAAGGGTGGTCGGACATTCCAATTCACTTACAAGCATGCCGCACAAGTGGACTGAAGATAGGTTCGCCGTTTCTATGGTACGGGCTTGCCCTGGTTCTTTTAGGTAATTTGTATGGGTGTAGGGTGAGATAGGTTGTGCTGATAGGACACAGCTGTTATCCAACCACCTTTAAAGCAGCCGTTTATTCAAGATGAAACAAATACTGTCATTACATGCAATGTCAGCTTGGTCAGTCTTACTTGCTCAAGAACAAGGATTCAAGCTGTAATAGGACGGGCTCGGACCTGAAAGTTGTCGGGAGAGATGTGGAACCGCGTTTACTTGCGGTGTGGTCTTAAAAAGCTCTCGTTCAACGTACACTCAATCGGTTGATCGATATAGGGCGATTTGATGTTTAGATGCATCTTTGGCGGGAGGTCCATGAGGATGAGAACCGTCCTGGCCTGGATCAGATGATGAACACGTTCGACTTCTACGATGGCACGGACCATGTCGTTGTAGACAAAGGTACCTTTGTCACGTCCCCGATGATCAATGGGACCACAACTGGCGTACTTCGCGAACATGCGATTCCTATGGATGCCGATGTGGCCTGTGTGATGAAAAGTAACTTCCCAGAGACCAGGTTTTCTATATATATTTCAGCTTACTAAATGAAGATGGCCATCGTGAGCTTCATCATGTCGTCCGGATTTCATATCTGGACTGTGTGGAGGAAGACGCGTGTAGGAATTATGTCTCGATCTCAACGCTTGGATTCTGGCGAACGGCGGAGCTCCTGCAGATGGGGGGTATAGTCAACGATTGTGAGTTTGGCCCGCGGAACTGGATACCGGAGTAAAGGAATGCTCAATACTTAGCTGCTCAATAGCTCAACGAAATAGGCGAGCTTGAAGCCGTTGGACCGATTTGTATGATGACGTGGTATATATCGCACCCGGTACCTATCCGCGAGGTAGACCCTCATCTTCCTCTCTAGGAATATGGGATTGCTTGTCATAATACAATGAGAGACCGTGATAGCTCTAGCTCATATCTGGCTTGGATACTTTTCTCAAATCGTGAAGAAGACCGGATTCTTAACTGCTGTGATGATACCGCTGGATTGAGCACCCGTGAGGGCGAGTGGGTAGGTAAGTGATACTGGTCAAAGAGAGAAAGGTAGGTCGCTCCAGGAGGCTACAGACAGTGGGTGGAGAATAGGTATAACATTCCTCAATTGTCATGTCTGTTCTTCGGCCTTTGACATCGAGGCTGCGGGTGGATGAATTCAGCACAGAAGCCAAGCGCTGTTCTATCCGTGCTACCGTCCAGCAACGGCGATTGACAAGTGCACCCGTGCTCTAACCCCCTTCGAGATTAACGCATTTTCAAGATTATTACTCATTCTCGGCCTGTCCTGCGGTCAAACACCGCCTGGACACTTGCCGCCCCCTGGGCTTATACCAACAGCCGACGAATTCCGTCCGCTGACAATGGGGTTAAAGGCCGATGCGGTTTCTCCCGGTCTGGGCACTTGGCTTCATGCAGCCTGGCAAGGCAATGTCTAGGGAACTATTGACGCATGCCTTAATCTGTCGTGATTAAGGTTAGGGGTAATGGAGATGGGCTGGTATCTACGGTTGACTTTGTCTACTGAGCTACAGCACTGTAGAATTTGCGAGAAATACCAGCAATACAAGGCACGAGTCGGAGCTCAGGACCGTTGTGCACCGTTCGTGGGCAGCGATGGACTGATTCAGGCGGTATGGCTTGCGAGTCGCAGGTATTCCTCGGTGGTGAACAACGCCAATTCGTTGCTCTGGCTTTGGAGTATCTGAATTGATGCGCTCGTACAAGTAGAAAGTCGATCAGAATGCATATCTTCCAATCCTTAAAGAAAACTGCGCACCTCAAGTCCTTCGACACGACATACCTCCATCGGAAAAGGCGACGTCAAACTCTATATCCAAAAGCCGCCGTGGTGGAGCGACGCCAGGCACAGTCCTAGAAATCCCGACGACATTGTTCACCACGGTACCTGATAGGTCCGGCAATGTCAGGTCCCGAGCAGTCACGGTAGCCCCGGGCTCGAGTGATGGTGACGCAGTGACGCTAAGGACAGTTGCCATGCCAGGGCCTTATGGGGAATCTCCACGATGTATACAGCCTAAGGCGGTTACGATATTAACCACCTTCACGGCACGGCACGATCCCGAAAACTCGACTCAGCCAGGAACCTGCCGGTATCCTTGTCAATTTGGCCGGGGTGCAGGTGGGTTACCGGGCATTGGTGCTCCACTCGAACAGCGCGACATGAGTAGTGTGGGCGGCTTATGGAGCGCTGGGGAAATGCGAAGGGTCGAGTTGAGATATCAACGATGACCAATGGAGTGAAGCTTCATAGCGGGTTCTTGTCATCGCGATTGCGAATCGGGGTCGGCATCTGTTTGACATCCCGTGTGATTTCGCAGCGCAGATCGTGGACTTCGACCGAAGATGAGCCGAACCGGCAGCAAAACCTAGAACAACAGGGTCAACAATGGTATGGCGTCGCCGACCACGAGCCGTCATCCCATTGCTTGGTATAATAGTCCCAGTAATGATCCGACGACAGCCATCATGCCACCAAATCGCAGATTGAAGACGAATCCGGGTAATGAAGCAAAAAGGGTGGTTCGATGGATGATATCATGATCATGGCCCAACCTTGAAGCTCGACGATGCCTGAGAGAATTAACGCCTGGAAGATCACCCCAGACCAGTAGTGTGACACAGAGAAAGTGGGCAGAATAGAGAGTGAGAGTAAGGCATGACGGTGACGTTGGAGCTGGCGTGATCAGCTGCCGCCTTTCCTCTTTCTGCGGACTCGTGGTTTCTCTCCGATTCCACCCCCAACTTGCAGTTGCAGCAAAGTGCGGAGACCCCGGGCTCTCTCCAGCCACTGCAGTCGGCCATCGTACTCTTGACTCTTTGAGTGCAAAGAGTGGCGTCGCGCTTGGCGGTGCTCACCTATAGCGACCCTGGCTATCATGCTTATTTTCTCTTGTGCTTTTGCCACTGATGGGGAAATCCTTTCCGCTCTTTCTGGCCTCGGGCCTCCTCCGCGACTTGTGTTCCTCCCACTCAGCATTGTTCAGGTTCGATCTCTCGATTCTTGATGTTCTTTGTGAGCGGGAAAGGCGTCCCATTTTCAAGTCAATATGCTAACTGTCGAGCCGCCTCAGATGTGCATGGGAAAGCGACCGGAAGAAATCTCCTCCACTACACAATCGCAACTAGGCCGGGGTGGAAGGACAGAGGATCAGCATCCTGGCCGAACTTCAGGGGCCCCATGCGATGAGACTATGACGACAAGACGCAGTAAAAGAAGTATCTGGGATTGGTTGGTGGTCCAGATAGCGTGGGCGACTTGGCTGAGAGCGTCTTGGACTGGAGTCAGGAGGGAAACTTTCCCCGGATTCCAAGCGTGACTCTCCGCACTTTCGGCTATTGACCAGAGGTTCTAACCCTCATTGGCTGTCGCTATCTACATCCACTTTACTCAAAAGGGTAGGACGGGGGGGCTGCCACTGCGACCTTCCTATGCTCGAGACGATCGGTTGACTATATATATGCCCCTTTGCCAGCGATGTTAGTGTTGTTTCAAGCGTCGATGTGTCCGTCTTTCTCACAACTCAACTTTTCAGTTTCACCATCTTCCTCACTTCTCCTCTACTTTTCTTCTCTATTCCCTTTCCTCAGATAGCTGGCGTCTATCTTCATCATGGCTACCGACGAAAAGAGGCTGAGCCTCGACGAGAACACGGTCAAGGTCGGAGACCATATCGAGTCCGTTTATAAGCCCGCTGCCATCGAGGCCACCGTTGCCGCCAATCTCGATGACATCCCAATTAGCCCCTATGTCTGGATGGTCGCCCTTACTGCATCCATTGCAGGAATGCTTTTCGGCTACGATACTGGTATCATCTCCGCCGTTCTAGTATATATCAAAGACGCCCTTGGTGGCCGCCATCTTGATAACTCCGAAAAGGAGTTGATCACATCGCTCTGCTCCGGCGGTGCGTTTTTCGGTGCTATTTTTGCGGGAAACACCGCGGATCGGGTACGTACCTCTTGTTGAAAGCCACAGGTTAGCTTGCTGACTGGTAAATGAGTGGGGTCGTAAATCCGCCATCTACCTAGGCTGTGTCCTGTTCGTGATCGGAGCCGTTTTGCAGGGCGCCGCGTACACTATCGCCCAAATGGCTGTCGGCCGCATCGTTGTTGGATTTGGTGTCGGATCTGCCGCAATGGTTGTACCCCTTTACGTCGCCGAGATTGCTCCCTCCAAGGCACGTGGACGGCTTATCGGCCTCAACAATGTCTCTATCACCGGAGGCCAAGTCATCGCGTATGCCATTGGTGCTGCCTTTGCCAGTGTCCCGCACGGGTGGCGGGTTATGGTTGGGCTGGGTGGTTTACCACCGATTATTATGGCCTGCTTGATGCCATTCTGCCCCGAATCGCCTAGACACCTAGTTTACAAAGGCCGGCTCGAAGAGGCACGCGCGGTGCTGCAGAAGCTCTATCGCGGTGCTACAGAAGTTCAAATTGATGCTGTTCTCGCCTCCATCCACGCTGGATGTGAGGAAGCCCGCGCAATTAGCGGCGACGAGGGCGGCTGGGCCAAGATCGTTCGTTTGCATACAGTCCCTAGCAATTTCCGCGCCTTGCTTTGTGCTTGTGGCCTCATGGTCCTTTCTCAGATTTCCGGATTCAACACACTAATGTACTACTCCTCTACCATCTTCAGTCTTGTCGGGTTCACCAGCCCCACAGCCGTCGGTCTCGTTGTTGCAGGCACGAACTTCTTAACCACCTTTGTTAATATGATGCTTGTCGATCGCGTTGGTCGCCGCCGTCTCCTCCTTTGCACCGTCTGGGGCATGTGCGCAGGCTTGATCGCTGTCTCTGTTGCCTTCAGCTTCATCGACATAGACTTGAACTCTACCGAGATTGCGCCGCAAGCCATTACAGCTCCCGCAATCGTGGTCTTAGTCTTCATCATCTGGTTCGTGCTCTTCTACGGCATCTCTGTCGGAAACACAGCCTGGATGAGTGCCGACTTCTTTCCACTCGAGGTCCGCGCGATGGGAACAATGTGGATGACCTGCTCCTCCTGGGCAAGCAACGTGATTGTGTCCAGTACCTTCCTGTCCATGACAAATGCCATGACCATGGCCGGTACTTTTGGTTTCTACGCCGGAATCAACGGAGTGAGTTACATCTTGATCTTCTTCTTCTACCCTGAGGTCTCAGGCCTGGTACTTGAAGAGATCAAGGAGGTGTTCGAGCATGGCTTCGGCGTCAAATACGCTCGTAACCTGCGGAAACAGAGGCAGCAGATTGTGGAAGCGCGGGCGTTCACCTCAGATTCGTCGAAGAACTGATTTGAACCGCTGTCGCAGTGATCGGCTCCTACTAAGACTCGTGTATCAATTACCTGTATACTTGCAACCTACTCCACCAGGTAGGCATGACTGACGTACACTAAATTGCAGCATAGAGCAATGAAGATATCCCCATTTAGGAGCATCCAAAACGACTTCTAGATCATTCGTAACGTACTCTGTGGGCACCCAATGGAGTGATTGGTGAGATGATACCCACCGTCCCGCGACTGAATGGAAACGCGGGGATGAGGCGCAGTTTGATATGGCCCACGACCCCCGGGGTATCGATCGTCCAGCCTCGTCGGGCTGGAGGCGGCTTTTGAAGGAATCCCGTCGGAAGTGCCACCCCGAACCGGCTATCGACTACAGCTTCCATGAAAACGTACCGTTCAGGTATCTGTCGGGATCTCCAAGTCTAGCCAGCACGGTGTTTGAGTAGTCTTCCAATGTACGGGCATTTTTAGCCAAACGTCCGAGATAATCGCACGGCTTTTGGATTTGATTAAGATGTGGACATGATTCAAATGCAACATTCAATGACGGCGCAACTGCTAGACTCAAAAAAATCAAAGACATCACCCTTGTTAGGTCGCCAGAGCACATACATACTGTGCTGTATCCAATCTTCCTGGTATGAACCGGATTTGAAGGTGCAAAAGTACATGAATCGTCCCCTCATCCCACAGAGTCTCCAGTCGCGGTCTCTCTCAACCTCACGCGCATCCGCACCTCAGGATTCGGGTAGTGCGCGACACCCGCTGTAATCCCATAAACCGGCACCTCCTCATTCGCCAACTGCACCTCGTATCTCCTGAGAATTTCGATGAAAGTCATCCGTACAATTTGTGTGCCTAGGTTTCGCGCCGGGCACACGCCTGCTCCGTGAGAGAACGTCATGAATGTAGACGAGGTAGTTGAGACGCGCGGTGAGCAGGTACTTGCCTCGGCGTTGTAGAAACGCCACCCGTCGAATGTTGTTGGGTCGTCGTAGGACACTGCATGCTCTGCTAGTCTAGCTGCAATTCAAATCGCGTGCTCGGTGCTATCGCGTGGCGAGACGGACATGATCGTAGCTGGGGGGTTGAATATTCTGACAAGCTCCGACAGCTTTGCCGGTCTCAGTCGCGGCTTCTTTCTGTCGCAAACCGGAAACTGCAAAGTATTCGATGATGGCGCTGATGGGTATTGCCGGGCTGATGCGATCGGGTCTCTGGTGCTCAAACGACTGTCCGATGCAGAACGGGACAATGATAACATTCTTGGCCTGGCTCTGTCCACAGCCACAAATCACTCGGCGAATTCAGTTTCTATCACTCATCCGCATGCGCCGACTCAGGAATCACTTTATCGTCAGGTTTTAAGGGAAGCTGGGGTCCGCCCCCAGGATGTAGATTTGGTTAAGATGCATGGCACCGGCACTCAGGCGGGCGATGCTGCCGAGATGGAATCTGTCACTGGCGTTTTCAGTCCACCTCATCCTCGGCGATTCCATCCGTTGCACATCAGCTCGGTCAAGGCGAATGTAGGCCACGGAGAAGCAGCAGCGGGGGTCACTTCTATGATCAAAGCCCTTCTGATCTTCCAGCGGAATTCTATCCCCAGGCACGTGGGTATAAAAACGACGCTGAATTCCAGATTCCCAAATCTGGATCGATTGAACGTGCATATTCCTCACCAAAATGTTCCGTGGCCGCACTGCGCGGACCGGAAACGCTATATAATGGTCAATAATTTCAGCGCCGCGGGAGGAAACACCAGCCTCCTGCTTGAGGAGCCCCCCTCAAGGAGAGGCCCGGGGACGTGCGCGCAAACAAGATTTGTTGTCACAGCATCAGCTAGAAGCAGGAACTCTCTACGGCGGTACGTCGAGAAGCTGATTCTTTTTCTGACACATACACCATCGGTGCACCTGCCCAGTTTGGCATATACAACTACGGCGCGCCGCATGCATCACAAGCACCGCATTGCCGTTCATGGAGCCTCTGTCCCGGAGATCACCGCATTTCTTCAACAGCGCTTGCCCTCTGTGGAGTCTGCCCCAATTCCTCAGGAATCAACGCGCGTTGCGTTTGTCTTCTCAGGCCAGGGCAGCTTCTATAGAGGCGTATCTCGCCAGCTATTCGAGGAGCATCCTCCTTACCGAAAAGAAGTCTGCCAGCTCGACGAAATCTGCATCCAGCATAAGTTTGGCTCCATCCTTCCAGTCATCACCTACCAGAATCATGATCTAACGGAGATCAGCCCCTTGACAGCGCAGCTAGCCACAGTATGTGTGCAGATCGCGCTATGTCGCCTGTGGGAATCACTCAGCGTATTGCCCGACGTGGTTATTGGAGCGAGCTTAGGCGAGTATGCCGCGCTCTATGCTGCGGGAGCCTTGTCAGCCAATGATGCTATCTACCTTGCTGGCCAGCGAGCTGTCCTCATGCAGAGAGTCTGCAGCGAGGGCAGCCATGCTATGCTCGCAGTGCAAGCAACAGTCAGTGAGCTCCATCAGGTTGCTCAGGGAGATTCGCACCCTTATGAGATCTCGTGTGTCAATGGTCCTCGCAGCATCACGGTCTCTGGGCTTCAACATGACATTACGGCTCTTAAAGCCAAGCTAGAAGATCAAGGGTACCGTACCATCCTCTTGAACGTCCCGTTTGCGTTCCACTCTTCTCAGATGGATTCAATTCTTGAGCAATACGAAATCATAGCGAATAGAGTCGTATTCCGCCCCTCCAAAGTCCCAATGATTTTGCCAACGTTAGCCGATACTATTACTGATTCGCAGCAACTGTCTGGTTCCTATATGCGTGACGCCACAAGAAAACCTGTGCGGTTTGCAGAAGCCCTCAGAAAAGCTAGAGATGCCGGGGCTCTCGACATTAAGACCGTGTTCATCGAGATCGGGATCCACCCGACGTACAGCGGCGCCGTACGCGCGAATATGCCCACCGTGGAGACGGTCGTGCCGACCCTCAAATTCGACGAAGACAACTGGTGTACACTGGCTGCTACCATGGCTGTCCTTGATGAAGTCGGCATCCGTCTGGACTGGAATGAGTGGTACAAGCCTGTTGAGAAGTCCCTACGGCTGCTAGACCTGCCATCCTATCAGTGGGATTTGGCGCCCTACTGGCTCGACTACAAGGGCGATTGGCTGCTGCTTAAAGATAGAGCCACGGCATCCGCTAGCCCATCGCCTTTGCGTACTTCACTCGTGCATCAGGTGGTTGAGGACTCGTTCTGGGTAGACGGTGGCATGATCGTGATTCAGTCGGATGTTATGGATGACGACTTTTACGCTGTTGCTTCAGGGCATAAGATGAGCGGGCGTCCGCTCGTAAGCGTGGTATGTGGATGACATAGGACTGACTATCTATGGATACATTGCTGATATCCTCCAGTTTGCTTACACCGACATCGCCTTACGTTGGCCAACTATGCATATTCCCGGATCAAGCCCAATGAATCACTGCCAGTGATGGATTTTGGCCAAGTACGGATTTTCCAGGGACTGATACCTCGAAAGGACCGGTCAAGATCTCAATGGATCCGAGCCCGTCTTGAAGCAGACTTGAAGAGCTCTAGCGGCGTGATGCAATTTTCCCTCCGGCAGGTTCTCGACAATGGCCAGGCTGAGGACTTGGCAACGGCGGTGGTAACGTGTGGGGATTCCCAGGCATGGCTTGACGAGTGGTCTGCCGGTGACTACACTCACCTATTGACTAGCCGTATTGATGCTCTGCGCGCAATGGCAGACCGTGGAGAGGCAAGCCGCATGTCAAAGGACCTTGTCTACACCCTGTTCAAGACAATTGTCGACTACGCCGAGCCTTACCATGCAATCCAGTCTGTTGTGCTGAACAAACTAGAAGCAGTAGCCGATGTGGTTCTTTCGCCCGGCCGGCAAGTGGACGACGCCGCCGCATCACGTCGACCCCCTTACGCATGTTGGAGGCCTTGTTCTCAATATCGGGTTAGACGATGAAAATACTGTTTATGTCATGGAAGGGTGGAAGTCCATGCGCTTTGCCCAGGCCCCAATACCGGGCAAGCTGTACCGCTGCTATGTGAAAATGGGACCCCAGAGGGTCGACGGCGAGTCCGACTCGGGCTGCTACACCGGCGACGTTCACATCCTTCGCGGAGATGAGGTTGTCGGCAAAGTTCTTGGCCTGACACTTCGTCCTCTGCCTCGGATTCTAATGAGTCGCTTCTTCGACCCTCCCGACGAAATGAATGGGCGACCGCCGCTATCTCAGCGGGACGTCCCGTCGGCCACAACCACCACTACACTCTCGTCCTCTCCTGGGTTAACTGACAATTCGAACTCATCTATCAGTACTAAGCCGATGACCCCACCAGAAGCCCCTGCGGAAAAGTCCACTACGGCGAAGGAGGAGAAACAGCTAGTACGTGATGCGCTGGCATTGATCGCATCGGAGGTAGGTGTTGAGGTTGACAATTTAACGGAAGATACCCACCTCAGTGAGATAGGGGTCGACTCGCTTTTGTCGCTGGTGCTGGCGGAGAAATTCACAATGCAGTTGAAGACTGAGATTCGGGCGTCATTTTTCCTGGAATCGCCTACCATTGGAGATATCAAGATGTATTTTGGGAGGCTGTAACTGTCTTCATGTTGGTGATTGGGAATGTTTATATATATCGGGTTCGACATGATTGACAGTCATGAGAGAATTGAAGTACGGTTTTCTTAATAACGTTTCTATCAAGGTACAAGCTTCAAACGAAGAGTCTGAGCTTGAGAGATCAGATAGATCGACCTTGGTTGGTATCAAGTTGTCAACATGTGATGCTTATTCGTATCCTTTGCCCAAAAAGCGATAGAGACCAAAGCTCGCGGGGGAAAATTCATCCGGCTGATAGTGAACGGGTGGAGCATAGCGCGTCCCATAGCGCAAGGTCTGGGCAAGATTGAGGGCGCTGGGCGGTTGTTGCAGCAAGAATGTTGCGGAGTGCAGTGGGGAGTGGGGACGCACTAAGGGAAGTGGCAGCAGAATGGCTGGCACGTGATCAGCAAAAAAACCCCTGGATGAGGTACGATGGCTGATGCATCGCTTTCTTTCAGCTTGACATCAGCAGCCGGTCAACTCTTCGTCTCTCTCCTTTCTCTCCTTTCTCTTCTTCTGCTCGGCCTTGCTCGCTTCCCTTCTTGTTGTTGTTATCTTCCTTCTTCTTTTGTTCTTTTTTGGTCCGCCCGCGTGTCCAACTCTCGAGCGACCTGACCTCGACCCTCGGACCCTTGTCGATTAGCCACGTATTAGTCGCTGCACCGGCGTCTGATCTTCGAGGACAATCTCCCGCTCAATTGGAAACTACCCGACAAACCCTCCGAAAACTTTTTCACACTCCGTCGATATGCCTCGCGCGCGCAAGTCCAGCAACCTTGGGGCCGACATTCGCGGCGACACTAGCGCTCCAGCAATGTCCACCATGAACGAGGTCAGTCCAATTGATACAAAACCACCGAATTGGGACAATGTATGAAGGCCGGGAACTTGATCGAAAGAATCTTCGTGACAGAAGCTCATTTGTGCACCAGGCCGTTCAGCCCACCGACAGCTCCAAGTCGCATTCGAAGCGTCGCAGGAGCCGATCGTTCATCCGCCGATTCAAAGACACGTGCTTAAAGCATACATGGCTGCTACCCCTCTTGATATTGGTTGTTCTCCTCGCCGCGTACGCTGTCAACCCGACACCGTCGAATCCGCTCCACTATGCCATCTTCCTGTCGTATCCTCAACCTCCGAAGACACCTAACGGTCCGATCATGTACGGGAAGGGTCCGAAGGATATCGCTTTCTGCTGTTTCTACACGGTCGTGCTGTCATTCACTCGTGAATTCCTGATGCAGCGTCTGATCCGGCCTCTTGCTGTATGGTGTGGAATTCGTGGTAAGGGTAAAACAGCTCGGTTCATGGAGCAGGTTTACACGGCCATCTACTTTGCGATCTTCGGACCCTACGGTCTCTACGTGATGAGCCGCACCAACATCTGGTACTTCAACACGACTGCTATGTTCGAGGGATTCCCTCACCGAGAGCACGAGGGGCTCTTCAAGGCTTATTACTTGCTGCAGGCTAGCTACTGGGCTCAGCAGGCTATTGTTCTCTTGTTGCAGTTGGAGAAGCCCCGCAAAGACTTCAAGGAGCTTGTCGGACACCACATTATCACCCTGGCTCTGATCGCGCTGAGCTACCGATTCCACTTCACTTACATTGGTCTCGCTGTGTACATCACTCACGACGTTTCTGATTTCTTCCTGGCGGTATGGAAACCCTACATTTCCCGACCCTTCCAAAGGCCTGAACTAATCCACTCATTCTCTAGACCTCCAAAACCCTCAACTACATCGACGCCTACATCACCGCCCCCTACTTCGGCTTCTTCGTCTTCGTCTGGATCTACATGCGCCACTTCCTAAACCTCAAGTTCCTCTGGGCCGTCCTCACCGAATTCCGCACCGTCGGACCCTTCGAGCTGAACTGGGAAACCCAGCAGTACAAGTGCTGGATCAGTCAATACATCACCTTCGCCCTTCTCGCCAGTCTGCAGGCCGTCAACGCCTTCTGGCTCTTCCTTATCCTGCGCATTCTGAAGAACTACCTCTTCTCCAACATCAAGAAGGACGAGCGCAGTGATGACGAGGACGAGGAAGAGGAAGAACTTATCCAGGCTGAGGGAAGCGCCGCTGCCCTGGCTACGGGTACCGAATCCGCTTCTCTGAAGGCCCGCTCGGTTAATTCTGAGAAGAGGACGCCGCAGGTTATGGTTAATGGACAGCCTGTTAAGCGGTAATGTGCGAGTAGCGCATCTCTTTACAGTCCAACATATTTGAGTAACGGCCGCAGAATAGGTCCATTAACTCCAGCACCTGAGCAGGCGACGATTGAAATTACCTTCGCCATACGGTCCTAACTGGATCTTACTCCTTCTTTCTCTTCTCCCATCTAGACTTTACTGCATACGTTGCTGATCTTTGTCCCTATCTCGACAAAGTCAGCACGCATTTCACTTTCCTGCACTGCCTTGGTTTGTATTGCGTCGTACTACTGGACGCGTTTGAATGGATATAGCAATGATTCATGTCATGAAGTTAAGTTGATTATGGTGGATGTAGGTAGCTACTATAGGTATAGCTGCCAAACACTGGTTTCTTAATATTAATGTTAATGGCGACTTTCCTTTTCGTTGGTTCACATGTAGTGTAGTGCACATTGGCTAGCAATTGAGATGAGTCCACCGTGCTAAGGGCAGAGCGGACATAGTCACGCTCATACCATGCTCGTATATATACAACAATAGAGCAAAACACGGCGTAGCGAGCCTCCCTAACATGGCAATGAAAGCTTAAGACCTCACTCACAAAAGACTCAACTCAAACTCAAACTCAAACGGCTCCGTCTTGCACCGATACTGTTCGAACGGCTGGGGCCCGACACTCGCAGACCCAAGACCATGGTTATCATAGTCGAGCCAGAGGACCGTAAAGTCTAGCGGGTTGAGGTCATGCGGGTGTTTCGCCGCGTTCAGATCGCCGGGGAGATAGTGCGAGGCTGTGAAGCTGAATGGGGCGTTTTGGGAATCTGATCGGCGCGCGTCGAGGGTTACCCCAGCGGATTCAGATTCGGAGTCGGACTCTGACTGGGAGATTTGAAGCCAGCGCAGGTCCTCGCGGTTGCCGTTTTCCTGGGGGTAGTCGTAGTGCGTGAAGAGGTCGTCGACCGTAGCGGCGTACTCGCCGAAGCGGGCGGCTTGTTTGGAGTCTTTGTAGTTCTCCCCGGGGCCGCGGCCGAACCAGCGGACTGAGTTGAAGGAGGTTGGGAGGACGGTTTGCAGGCCGATGCGGGGGACTTCGTCGGGTGTGTTTTTGCCGGTGAATTCGCCGGAGGCGTGGATGCGAAGGGTCTGATCGCTCGAGATGGTATAGACGAGGTCGGCCTCGACGCCCCATTCTAGAACTTGCGGCGCGACGCGCACTTTGTAGTGGACTGTTGCTGAGTCGTTGAGAGTGGACCAGGTTACGTCGCGGACTTGGTTGTGCATTGAGTGGACCCAGGCATCGTCCCAGGCGGCTTCGTTGCCGGATTGGCCTTCGTCGTTTTGGGTCATTGCGCGGATGAAGGAGAGTTCTGGGCCGCGCTGGAAGATGGAGGTGCCGCCGTTGTTGGACCAGGTGACGTTACCTTGGAGGAGGTCGAAGCCGAAGACTGACTGGCCGGTTGTGATTCGCAGGTTTGCGCGGTCTTGTTCGATTGAGATTTCGGAGCCAGACTCGGACTCTGTCTGGCGGGGAGCGTGGGTGGAGCGCTTGGTTGAAGATGAAGAGCCCGCGAGGTGCAGCTGGTCCCAGGCTACGACGTGGCCTTTCTCTGCCCAGGCTTTGTCTTCTGGGAGCTTGAACTCGATGGTGAACCATGCCTCCTGTGAGAGACTCGCGGGGTCAAGAGGCAGATTGACAGTGCGGTTCTCGCCCGCAGGGACACGGGGCAGGTCCAGCGCCTGGGGCTCAGTGGTCTCGCCGTCTTGGACAATGTGCCATGAGGCATCCAGTCCACTGAGATCAGAGAAGTCGTAATGGTTTGTTACGACCAGTTGGGTCGAGTCCGAAGTCAGATTCACAGAGACCGGCTGGATTATCTTGGCGTATTCGAGCAGACTGGGCATCGGGGTGTGGTCTGAGAGAGTCAAACCGTCCATAACGAAGTCCGCATCGTTGGGCTCGTCGCCAAAGTCACCACCATACGCATAGTATTCGAGATCACCCTCCCTCTTCAACAGGCCGTGGTTGTTCCATTCCCAGACAAGTCCTCCTTGAGAGAGCGGGTGTGAGCGGAATAGAGCAATGTATTCTTGCAATCCACCAGGACCGTTGCCCATAGCGCTTTAATCGAAGTCAACAGCTGCTTGCGAAAGACACGGGATAAGTACTTACTGTGCAAATTCACATAGAATAAGCGCCTTGTCGGTGTGGTTCCCCATGTGTTCGATCATGGTCTGGGGTGAGGAATACATATGGCTGTAGATGTCCGCCGACTGAGCCTCCCGGTCTTGTTCGTAGTGAACGATTCTTGACGGGTCTCTCTCTTTGAAGTACTTGTACATGTGGGCCTGGTTCTGGCCGTAGAAGCACTCGTTACCAAGCGACCAGATGATAACCGAGGCATGATTCTTATAGCGCTCAAGGACCTGCTCTGCCCTATCGAGGTATGCATGAGTCCACTCGGGGTTATCGGAGGTCCATGACGCGGCCGCCTCTTCGGTATCTTCAATGTCGTTAAAGCCATGGCACTCAATGTCCGCCTCGGTAATGACATAGAACCCTAGCTCGTCTGCAACGTCGTAGAATGATGGATGGTGGGGCTGGTGTGCAGTACGAATGGCGTTGATGTTGGATCGCTTCATCCGAATCAGATCGGCGCGCATCGATTCGACGGGGACTGTTCGACCGGAAGTGTAGTTGTGCTCGTGACGATTGACACCGTAAAGAATGATGGGCTGCCCGTTGACAAGAAAGTTGGGGCCGCTCATTTCAATACGGCGGAAGCCGATCTTTTGGCTGATGGTGCGGCCATTGAACTCAATCAAGACAGTATACAAGTTCGGCGTCTCTGCAGACCAGAGGTGGAAGTCATCACCGTCAACCCTCTTTGAATACCCAGCAGACGAAGAGCCGGTCCACTCATCAAAGACATCGCCATTAGGGGACAAAACCTTGATACTGAGGTCTCCATGTTCACCCTGAATGGTGAAATTCGCCTTCAAAGTACCGCTGGTAAACCCATCGTCGACCTCAGGCTTAATTTCGAAATCTGTGATTGCAGAGCGAGGGAACGGAATTAGGTATACGTCTCTGAAGATACCGGAGAGCCACCATTGGTCCTGGTCCTCAAGGTAGGATCCGTCTGACCACTGATAAACGCGTGTAGCGAGGGTGTTGGTACCGTTCGATGAAAGATAATCCGTAATGTCAAATTCGCTGGGGTTGCGGGCGCCCTGGCTATAGCCAACCTCCTCGCCGTTAACCCAGACATGAAAAGCACTATCCACACCCTCGTATCGAAGGCGAATCTGCTCTCCATCCCAATCGGCAGGTACCTCAAACTCGCGCCAGTAAGACCCCGTAGGGTTTACATACGAGATATTGGGCGGCGTGACAGGGAACGGATAGTGGATGTTGGTATAATGCGGACGTCCATACCCCTGCATTTGCCATGGACCAGGGACGACGATATCATCCCAATCAGTAACGTTGGCCGTTTCCCAGATAGGAGCTTCGAACGGCGAGGCATCATAATGGAACTTCCAAGTACCGTTCAAGCTGTGAAAAAGGCTCTGTTCGCGGTCGAAGGTGAGAGCGGCTTCTTCGTTAGGGTACGAGTAGAAGTGGGCCCGTGGGGGTTCAGTGTTGCGGTGCAGTACATTGAGGTTTGTCCAGTCGGGAAGAAAGCCCGGCCAGGCTGAGACCGCAGATAATGAGGCCATTGTGCGAAGTATTTCCGTACTCAGTCACAGTCGCGATCAGGGTGCATCGTCCGGTACCCCCTCGGCCTTATATATCCCGTTCGCACTGACATCGTGCCGTGCCACCGGTCATGCCAAGGTCAACAGCCTTCTTGCTTCTGCGCCGATCCCACTTTCCAGAAAGCTGTGAGCAGCGTATGGCAAGGTAGAGTGGGTTTTAGTGCACAAAGCATCTTGATGGTAGCATTCGCCAAGAAGAGGAGACATCGTTCGCCCCGCGATGTGGAGAGATTGTATAGAGAAGTTGCCTAATATGTGGTCTGATCGTCGGTCATATTGAAGATACCATTTATCCGATTGGGGGCACAGCTCTGAAGCAATGAGTAGGCTATAGTCCGCAGGTGCTCCGGAGTATGCGTTGGATTCGGTTAAAAGCCGGGAAAGCTATAGTGACCGGGGCATGGCAGACGTCATCAGACACAGTGTTGAGCCGGTGGACCCGGTGGTAAAGCCGTCATACCATTATTATGCAACGCAGTGAGCGGGTGCATAACGAGGAATTGGCAAGGCAACTTGAGAAGATGCGGATTCGGAGAGAATGGAGAGAAGAGATGCGGGGAAGGCATTTTGGTCTTGGCAGTCTTGGCGCGCCAACTCCGACTGCAGAAGGTGACAATATGGAGGCATTGACTTGGAGTTTCCCAGATGATAATACTGGAAAGTCTCTTGAGTGGGAGATCTGATGCTGAAGTATCAATCTCTTCTAGACCATCTGAAGTTCGAGAAATGTTGTTCCTGAACATCTGATTCCATGTCAAACTGCTCATGAGGCTGGTATGGCGTCCCGTAGGAGCTATAGTCCAGCCTCAGCCCTCAAACAGCAACCACCGCAGCTCCGGGCAGAGTCCGTCTTTGACTTCTTTCAACTCAACTCACTCAACATAGCGATCACAGCTCCTTTGTCTCTATCCTCTCTGACTCTCCATACCTCTCATACACACCGGTCGGTTTATCTCACTCTTAAAGAGCAAGAACCCCAACTTCAACCCCTTCCCCACCTCCGGAGTCGTGTCTTGTGTCCCAAGCGGGGTATCTTCAAGATGGGTGATCGACACGCGATTCAGCAAAGCCTCAACGGATTGCTCTCGAAGCTGGATGATGCAGACCCAGATATGAGATACATGTCTCTGAACGATCTCTATGGCGTTCTTAGCAATCCCAACTCCGCCTACCTAACTCATGACCAGTTCTCCGCAACGAAGCTGGCCGAAGGCTTGCTGAAGGCGTTGGATGACCAGCACGGTGACGTACAGAATCAGGCGTTGAAATGGTTAGAGACCTCTTCAAATTTATTGCTTCTTTGTCTAACGACTGTGCTCTTTTCTCAGTCTCGGTCCCCTTGTTGTCAGACTGCCCCTCGAAAGCCTTCGAATGCTGCTCGAAAGATTATCGAACCTCACTACCTCTCAGACCATTGACACATCCGTCCCAAACACAGCTCTAAGGGTCATTGTCACGGCACTTCCACGACCTCAGCCGAATCAGCCACAGAACTCAGATGCCACCATGGCGTACTCTGCTGTCTCTCAAGTTCTCATTCCCCGCCTAATCGGGCCCGGTCCCTCTCCTTCGAAGCGAAGAGGATCTGTCACCAAAGGAATGCTGGAAAAGGACCCCTCAAAAGGATTCAGCAGCGATGCGATTGATGTCGTGATCCAAGTGGCCTCATGTTTTGGTACGCTTCTGAAAGAGCAAGAGCTCACAGCTTTGGAGAAAGCAGTCATGTGCATCATCGATAACGATACAGCTGGCACTGTTGTTACGAAACGGGCATTGGCTGCAATTTCAGCGTTAGTTGTTCACTTTTCCGATGCTCAGTTCACAGCCTTCGTTGCCGAACTCGTCGAAAGGTTCAACTCTCCTCAGCTAAGCACCGTTCATCGGCGGCACCTGATTGCTGCTGTTGGGAGTCTCGCGAGGACCGTGCCAATCAAGTTCGGTCCCCATCTTCCCACTCTGGCACCATTTATCTTCTCAGCCGTTGGTGAGAGCGACCTACAGGTAAGCGGGCCCTGGCTTGTTTTCATACATTCACATCTAACCTGTGTAGTAGGCAAGCCAAATGGGGACTCCCACGCCAGTGTCGTCAGTCGCCTAAAGAAAAAAAATCTAATCACTGGTATGTGGTCCAGCACAAGTATTCGGGGAGGCGAATACCTATGTAATTCGAATTTACCTGACTAGACCTCATTAACTACGCTGGACGAACTTGTTGATAGAATACCAAAAAGTGAAACGTTGTCTCTCAGGCTACTGCTCAATTCTCATTCAAAGTATGTGTCTCTTTCGCGTATGGGACTTTTCATCAATTCCACAGCCGACAACATGTGCTTCTGGTGAGGGTCTATCAATAGACGCAATGAGCGAAATGCTCCCGCCCGACTGGTTAAAGTACCAAAGGCACCGGTCTCCGAGGCTGTCCATTGCTGTCCTCGGTCCCTCGGTCCCTCGCACCTGCCAAAATGGAAGGGTCCCCTAGGTGACAACGTTGTTCGGCGTGGGCTGTTTTGTTGGGGCGCTCCTTCCCTGAAGACGCCAGCACTCTTCAACAGAGCCGAAGCTCTTCTCCCCTCCGAATCTGTTCATCCTTCTTCCTGCTCTTCATCTGGAGTACACATTACGAATTCATCTCATATTTTATATCATTTCTCCCAGAAACCTTTATTAGACCAGCAGCTTTCAAGATGCACGTGCGTTATCTTCTGGTTGCTTCGAGTCTCAAGCTTGTGACCTCCGCCTTTGGACGAAATATTATCGATCTTCCCGCCGACTACGAGACCGTCCAGGTTGTCTCCGAGCTTCAGGGCCCTGGGGCCACTCAGAATCTGCTTACCCGCGATATTGGTGGCTTTCTTGGGGGTGCGAGATGTGGCGCAGGTTTCGGTCGCTGCTCCAACGGCAACTGTTGTTCTACTGCAGGTATGCATGCCCTTGTTGATTAGAAAGGCTGGGCTGAACATGCATAGGGTACTGCGGAAATACTACGGCTCACTGTCGCTCTCCTGACTGCCAAATCGATTATGGTCATTGCGATGCACACGCCACTCCAGGAGGCCCGTCGACGGAGGCTATTCCTCGACCCAAGATTGGCAAAGCTCCTTACGGTCCAACCGCGATTCGCTCTTGCACTACCCCCGGAACCGTTGCTTTAACATACGATGACGGACCCAACCAGTACACGCGTGATCTTCTCGATCTTCTGGATAAATATGGCGCCAAAGTCACCTTCTTCGTTACCGGAAACAACAACGGCAAAGGCCAGATAGATAGCCCCGATGTTCCATGGGCTCCTCTCATCCAACGCATGGTCCTTAGCGGTCATCAGGTGGCCAGCCACACTTGGTCTCACCAGGATCTCAACAAGATTTCACAAGTCCAACGCCGAACTCAGCTTCTATGGAACGAAGTGGCGCTTCGAAACATCCTTGGCTATTTCCCTACGTACATGCGCCCACCTTATTCGAGCTGCACTACAGATACCGGCTGCTTGCATGACATGGGTGATCTTGGCTACCATGTCATCCTCTATGATATCGACACCGAGGACTATAGTCATGATAGCCCAGATACAATTCAACGCTCTAAGGAGATCTTCGACGAGAACTTGGCTCGCGGGAAGAGCTCCTCGAAATCCTGGCTCGTCATCGCCCATGATGTACACGAGCAGACTGTCCACAATCTCACAGAGCACATGCTGAAGAAGCTTTCAGCTGACGGATATCGTGCAGTGACTGTCGGGGAATGTTTGGGCGATCCAGTTCAAAACTGGTACCGCCAAGATATCCAAGTCAAGGTCCCAGGCAAATCCAAGCCGCAACCGCCTATGGAAAATGTCTCGGTGGATGGAAAGTGTGGGGGCAAGGTATCATGCATCGGGTCTGCCTTTGGCTTGTGCTGCAGTGGATATGGCTACTGTGGGAACTCAACTGACTCCTGCGGTGCTGGTTGCCAACCAAACGCCGGTTATTGCGAGAGCGATTTCGATGCTGGTCAACAAACTGGCTCTGGAATTGTCGGCTCCGACCCTTTGGGTGACAGCATCAACCCTGGAAAGAAGTTCTTCAAATCAGATGCAAGTTCGTCCTTCCGTCAGACCTATCTGACCTTGGCTTCGGTATTTTTATTCGCCTTGGCGTTGTTGTGATTCGCGAATTCGTCCTCCTCTGTTTCTTCTCATCTGCAGGTCTGTCCATACGATACAATACGTGTGGATGTCTTTGCGACAGCACGAAGCTACTGGCCGCTGGCCAGTTATGGACGTTTGTTTACTGTCTTGAGAACTATGAGTATGTTTAGACTTTCGTTACTGTCTCTAGATTCTACAAGCTCAAAGGGTAGGTAGAAAATTGAAACTTCATGATTATCCTCTTTTCACCTTTTTCCCCGGCTTGAGTCTGAACGCCTAGAAAGTAAAATAATCCCACGCAAGGGAATTTAGTCGAATTCGTCAAGCATCATTAGAAGCACTCGCAGAAGAATAGAACATTCCCCTTGGCAACGCCTTTGCTCATTCCGCATATATCATCAATCATCTCGGCAAGCAGTTGATCATATAGACCTCAGCGAGACAAACAGAGTATTAGAAAGTAAATATACATAACGAATCAACCCCGTATAGACACATCCGCAAGAACATCCGAGGTATCACCCAGTAAAGAACCATTACACCATTGAAGACAAAAGCAAATATCAAGGAGAAGCCAGCAAGGTTAATGCTGCCATCGAAGCATAGAATAAAGGACAAAGAAGAAAAGCAATCACCGCTTAATAATCTTCAACAAAGGCGCAATCCTCGCCTTCTTGCTGAGGCCGACGCGGTAGGGGACTTTGCTCGTTGATGAGATGGGGCTGTGTTTACCCGGTCCCTTGGAAGAGGGCGTTTTCGGATCGGTGCGCTTCTGTGGTGTTTCTGGTTGTTGCTTTGTGGGTGAGGATTCTGTGGGTTTGGAGGGGGATGTCTGGTTGTGTTGATTGGGGACCTCGAGCTCTTGGGCCGGGTCTTGTAGTTTTTCGGCGGTGGGGTTTGTGATAGTATCTGGGGTTTGGGTGCGGGTAGTAGTGGTGGTGTGTTTGTTTTCGAGAACAACGGATATGCCCGTGCCCCAGTCGTTGAGGGTGTTAATGCTGCCTTTATTGGGAACCGTTGGCTGCGCATCTGATTCGAGTTCCGGCGATGGTGCGGCTATTTCTTGCTGAAGCTCCTCTGCTCTCTTCTTCTTCTTCCGGCCGCGTTTCTTGGGGGCTGGTGGTTGCTCCGCGGCTGGGTAGGGAGCTGTCTCGGTGGAGTTTGAGATTGGCTTTTCGTCTAGCAAAATCACGTCGTCTTCTGCGTCCGATTCGTGAGTTTTGCTGCGTTTCAGCTTCTTTTTCTTTGGCTCCTTCGCGGGCTCGGGGGGTATTTCTGGGCTTTCTTCTTGTGCAGGTGCAGTGGGTGGTTGGCCCTGATCTGCTTCTGTACGTTCTTCGGCATTGTTTTCAAAGGGCATGCCATTCACAGTTATATCAGTGAATAAGGCCTCCGGTGCATTATCAACTCTAGTCTCCTGATATTCGTTCGTCGGGTGGCATGAACTTTCAGAATTATCAACAGGTCCATCATTGACAGTGTCGTCAGCAAGAACGTTCGCAAACTCCTTTGGTCCACCCGGCTTGCGCTTCTCAGGCTTAGCAGCTGGAATTTCGTGAGACTGTGGATCAGAAAGCTCGTCTTCTTCATCGATCACAGGAACTGACTGCTTCTTCGGCCGACCTCTCTTCTCAACCTTCGGCTTCTCGGCCGTCGCAGGCAGGGCAAGCTCATCAATGCTTGCCGACGACGGATGCGGAATGTTCTGAGTAAAATTTCCACCCTCGACTCTGGCTACCTTCGGAGATACAACCGACGAAAAGGGTTCCGTATCGTGTGGAGACGAGATCTCCCCCTGCATCTGCAAATAGTTCCATCGGCGAGATTCGAAATTCTGCAAGGGCTCCGTTTGAGCCGTGACGCCTGAATCGGGAATAAGTTCGGCTGGGTTGAGGACATTCGACGGAGTGTATAATGACGAGTCGAAAATGTTGTATGATGCCGTTTGAGACCAGTCGTCACTAGGGTTTGTGATGTGGACCTCGGGATGAGGAATTGAGTCTTCTGCCGGTGCGGGTGGGAGATCATGGCTTTTCAGTGTTGCCTCTGTTGTGGCCATATCGTAGTCGGGATGTTGTTCTGGTTCTGTTCCGTGAAACTCGGGCTGTTGATGAGCGTACTGGGCTTGCTGTTGCTGGTCATCGTCGAGCAGGCGTTCTTGAGCGATGCCAATTTCAGTCATGTTTCCTGTTCAGGGTTGCCTGATATTAGAATACAATCACCAAAACACAAGAAATTCATAGGGTCATAGTCCGGATGCTTCATACCCGAAGACCCAGGCCGTCCCGTGCCGGGTATCCATCGCTCTTCTCTTTGCTGCTGGGAGGCGGACGGCATTCTGTGTGGGGCTTGTGGTGACTGAAGAAATGCATCGAAGTTCACACCAATAGGCGAAGTCTGAGTGACTTCCTGAGCCTCAATGCTCTTTGCACCCTGCTGCACTTCATTTGTCTCTGGGACGCGGTTTGTTCGCTCCGGAGGAAGCTCGCCGAGGGGCTCGAGGTCCTCATCGTCGTCGGAGTCCTGAATCACGCGGCCGAAGGACATTGGATTTATTATAAACTGGGGCAAATGCGGTATCTATTCTGATATCAATCGATGGAGCAAAGCTGGGCCATTAATGACGGGTTTCTTCAATGCGTCTTCCGCTCAAACGCGTCTCAAATCAGCGCTCTGCGATATTGACGCGGTGTCACGTGTTGATAAGATAATCTGAAATGACATGTTTACGCCTCAAATACCAGGCACCAACAACAGAGGTATATGTACAGGAAACACAAAAGCACAAAGACACGGGTATTTCTACTCCATAGTAGTCTGCGGTCGCATCACACCCCTCCCAAAGAATTCGCTAATGACGCCGTATCGGTCCTTCGACCGCGAAAGCTCTGCCTTGAAGAGATCATGCTGATCTGCTGACTCAACTTGCCTCCTTCGAATCGCCTTGATGGTAGAGTGCTCTGGAGCACAGGCTGGACATTCGGCGTCTTCTCCCACAGTGTTCAGACAGCGTTGGTGGAAAGAGTGCTTGCAGAGGAAGTGTACTGTAGGGAGGTCGAGAGGCCGGCTGCAGGATGTACAGCGGCGCGCCTGGAACACGACGGGTTTCGAACCTAGTTGTTCCAGCTCCTGCATTTTGGTTTCGGTTTCCGCGCTATAGCTAGATATCAGGCGACGATTCTGCAGGTGTATGTTAGCGAATATCGTATCAGTAAACAGCCAGTTGGACATACAGAAGATATCTCCTTGCGTTCTCGCTCGATGTTGTCACTCAGGTATTTCTTTACTCTTCCCATGGTCACGACAGCATTGTTGCTAAGCGCTTGAATTACCTGGAGTGGTGACATCAGACCATCCTCTGATATCCGCTTCAAAACAGCATCGAGCTCGTCCCCAGCCTCTTCCAGAATCTTGGGGCTTGATGTAAGATAGGTCAAGGCATCCACGTATAGTTGCGGCTCCTCTGGGCCGTATTTTTTCAACGCCCTAATGGCTCCCTGTGTGTCCTTAGCGGCAGTAAAAGATCTGAAGATATCTGACCGAAGGCCAGCTTGCTCCCGAACGAGTGTAGATCCCTCCTGGAATTCGGACAGGTCGGAAAGAAGTAGTACGCTGGAAGTTGATATTGAAATCTATGAGTCGTCAGTACACACAGAAACCAGAACCGGATTTAAAACCACTTTGACTTACGTCCTTCCCCTCTATCAGCTTCTTAGCCTTGCTCTGCCACTTTTCCTTCTCAGTAGTGTCCTTCTGTCGTCCCGCTGCGTTGAGGTACATCTCGAAAAGCGTGGTGTACAAGTCCACCTTGTCCTCTTTCTTGAAGCTCTCCTTGCTAATCAGCGCCTCCAGAAAAGTAGTGAACTCTTTGGGATGGCCAACAAAAGCCGAGAATGCTGTGCGAGGTTTGGGTATTTGATATCCTGGAGCGCTCGTTTCCTGATCGACTATTATGGGTTGAGCCTCAGTCTTTTCCGTCCGCGAACCTATGCCAGTGTTCAACAGAGGCAAGGGTAGGAAGGCCGCTAGATTATGTAGAGCACTGTTGTTTTGCGCTTGAGGCGTTGGTAATGGTTCGACCTGTTGCGTTCTTGGCGCATACTCTCCTTTATAGTATGTAATAAAAAGTTCAGTCGTTGTCGATGGACAATTCGATAACATCACACGGGCATATTTCATCAGGTTTTTGTAAGCCTAGCCCTAGTCAGTAAAAGCCTCCAGTGCTCAGTATGATGTACCAACCAAATCTGGTTCAAGTCTCCAAATATACTCCAGCGCTTCCGCATACTTCTTGGAGTCCTCGACCAAAATGTCCACAACCATGTCATTTTCGCCGTATTTCGTAGCTAGATAGGCAGCTTGTTCGTAATAGCCGCCTTGTCGGCACATAGCAATTGCCGTTTCTAGGTCAAATTTGAGTTCTCCTGGTGCTTTGATGAACGCATCGAGTTTCTTGGTATCTTTCAGTTTCGCGTAACAGTTGAGTAACAACGTCGTGTGGTCAACTGAAGCCCTGTCGTGGTCATGTAGTTCTTCCAGGTATTCTATAAGGTTATGTATCCGTTGCGTATCAAGGTACTAGTGGTCGACATTAGTAAATATATCCCTACCAACCTGGAGCCAAGAGCACTGACCTTCCTAATCACTTGTGACGGCTCCGTGTTATCGATAGCCCTCAGGTATTGCTGCATGGCGGTGTCATAGTCCCCTTTCTGGTATAGATAATCTCCGTATTTGCGGTAGATAGCGTTCTGTTGAAACTTGTCAACTCCAATTTTCTGCGCTAAATTGATAGCCAAAATATAGAGGTTGCGTTGGTAGAGAATCTCAAGTTTCTGCTGAAGGCTCTTTTCTCGGTAGCGATAGATCTAAGCAGTGTTAGTCCAGGAATCATAATTGATTTATGCGACATCTGTACCTTTCCATCTGTGGTGAGGAGATAAAGGTTACCCCATTCCTTGAAGATCTGCCGTACGGATGACACGAGCGAGTCTGAGTGGGCGATGAACTTGAGATCAGTATCTAACAATGTGAAAGTTGCAGTGCTGAATAGCTCATCCGTCTGAAACCCCCCACTCCCCGGAGTTCCACCTCTAGGAGGGCAGACCAGAGTAACATAGTCTCTGAATACGTTGATGGAGCTCTTTGGACTCTCAAAAGCGTAGCTTTGGCCGCGGCCATGGGGCCCATATGTATAGATCGCATCTTCTCTGGCAACAAGTACATCGCCATTGTCTTTGTCCAAGATCATGCAGCCAAGACCGCATCCCGTATCTTCGATTACCCGCGCCGGCTGCCCCTGTCCTCGGCCAGAGATAACAAGAGCCATTACCCGGTTCGTCGTCGATATATAGAGCGTAGGCACCCCACCGCTTTGTACCTCAAGCCCGGTGACGGGTTCCTCCGACTCGAAGACAATACGCTGTCGCGCGCCGCGGTCATGTATCAGATCGCCTCGGATAATCGCCACGGAACCATTTCCGAACCCGACTGCAACTTGTGATAAGTCTCCGAGAGCTGCGAAGGCGGATACCTATGAGTATATACTTTCAGCCGGGATCCAAAAATGAGCATCCGAGATAGTGACATACAGGAAATACCCTCCGCGCATTCTGTACTGACGTCGTCGATAAACAGCGCGGAGTCCCCGTCTTCTTCTCAGGCTTGTCCAGGGCCCAAACCTTCAGTATCGGGTCATTCAACAGGTCCTCCGCAATAGTTACTAGAAGCGACGTTCCTTCGAGTTGCTTGATGTGCGTAATCGATCCGTTATCCGACGCTTTGAACGATTGGACGACTTTGAACGACGAGGAAACGGTATGGACGAAACCGTCGGTCGTTCCGATGAAGATATTCGCTGACCCGGTACACAAGCAGGAAGTATCAGACTATAGGAATGGCGAGAGTCAGTTGCGCAGTCTCAAGTTCGCGGAGAATCTAAGCCGTACGTTGAAGAGGGTCGAGCTGTCCTCAGGGAGCTTGACAGGGGACACATCGAAGAAGTTGAAGGCTTTCCACTGTTTCAGGACACATTAGCGAGTCGCATGATAAGTCCATATAGGGCACATCTCTCGTACTGATGTCAGAGCCATTTTGACCTGACTCACGCCATGGGCATAGGGCAATTAAGAAGGGAAGTCGGCCAGGCGGCGGTGTTATCGGCGGCTCCCCTGGAGCTCAGCCGCGCCAAGATCAAAGAAGCTTAGACCATCTACGGAGTCAAAGACGGCCAACGTCATATACTAGACAGATACCCCACAAACAAACTCGACGTTTCAGATGATATCTTCATGTACGTGCTAATTTAAAGGTAGGTATGGGTATTTGCAAGTACATCCATGAGCTGGTTCGAAGTCCAGCACACTGAAAACAACAACAAATCGCTATGCTATCATGACATTGCAACATTGCAACAGATCGCTAGGAACGCCAAACATGCGTATGCGAGGACGGTAAATCAAAAGTCTGAGGTTATTGAGCCGAGTCTGTAGGGTAAGGCTGAGGCATATTGGCGGTTTGGCAGCGAGTGATATCTTTATTAATATCAAAGCTTTGCTGCAACCAGCTACCGGCTTCCGCAATTGCCTGACTGAGATTGAAGCTTTCTACAGCTTGACCTTCCTGAGCAGTTGGCGGCGTTGTACCTGTTAGAGTCATTTGGAGAGCACTCAGATGAGACTCAGACAGTGGACTGCGAGTCTCTGCCGGTGGCTCTTCTAGGATGTTTGCTGTGTCATCTCCATCAGACGTGAAATGCTCTGATGCGATCTCCGACGGAGATGATTGAGCGAAACTGGTCGTCTTCCGTTTTTTAGACTTCGACCTGTCCTTCTCAGGCGATATTGTGCGGAACTCGGCTTTTTTCTCTGTACTGAACGTGAAAGGTGTGGCAGCATCGATCATGTATTGCGTACTGATCGTTTGTGCTCTCTCCGTTTCAAAGGCGCCAGGTCGGCTAGCTGTCTCTCGTTCGGGTGCGTTCATTTTATGGAATGGCGTGATGTTGGCTGCGTTTGGGGACTGGTGATTAGAGCCCTGGGATGCTCGTCGTTTCCGCTCTATTACTGGGCTGTATTCCGGGCTTGTGAGGTCATTCTGAAAAGATCTCTGTGCTATCAACAGAGCTGCCTGCGTCGAGAATTGTTGATCAACATTGTGGTCATCAGTGCGATTTGAGGTTGACTTTGACGCAGCGATCGAATATAGAGACGTCAGATTGTCGGAAACTGCCGGGTTTTTGGGCGCAGGCTGAGCTGATGGCAAGTTGTTCTCGCTTTTGGTACCATGTTTTGGGTTGCTGGTCAGGTCTTTGTCCAAATCTGTTGATGAAGGATTTCCGATGTTATTGGATGCGTTTGTCGAGTTCAGTGAATTTTCTGCGCCCTCCTGAGCATCGGCTTCTGGTTGATCCGGTATAGTGCTGTGTGCTGAGGGAGATCTCGGAGTGCGCTCTTCTAATCCATTCTGAGGTATCTGATCGCTCTCAGGAGCGTTGGCTTCGCCATTGCTATCCTCTCTCGACTCGGAACCAGGCTGACTTTCTTCCTTCGTAAGATATTTACCACGCTTTAACCGATATTCAAATTTTTGTAGCTGAGACGACGATGAAACCACGTGAACAGATCTGACTCCAGTAAATGATTGTGAGCCATCCTTCTGCAGATTTGACCCAGGTGTACGGCGTTCCGGTGCCAGGGGCGAGTCACTCGTCTCTAACTCCGGTTTTAGGCTCGTTTTTGGACGTCTTATTTGCTCCGCTTGCTGGCTTTTCTCATACGGAGCCGATTCGTGACCCGCCGACCCTGGTCTGCTATTTGAGTGAGAGCTAGTTGCACCGCTCTTTTTGAGATAGCGAGATGAGATACTGGTAGTTGGAGACGTCGGAGGGTCGATGTGAAACCGTGTCGAGACCTTGTCCTTCTTCAACCACTTTGTGTCAATAGGTCTATGCCGAGGAAAGTGAGGAGATTGACTATTAGTTGCGGTAGGTCCTAAACCAGGCGCTCGGTTCCTGGAGTCGTGGCGGACAAAGTCAGTGCGGGGCGATTTCCGAGGACTATCTGATGATTTTGTGGGCGAGGCAATAGACCGGTCCTGATGTTGTCGACGCTTGCGAGAGTTGGTCTCCGGTATGACTGGTTGCTCTGCCGGGCCGTTGCCGCGCTCCTTGCTGCTAACTTTTCGCCTGTCCTTTGTCCACGGATTTACCCAATCTTTGCCCAAAGGGCCCCGAAGAGATGCAGAGAGGATGAAGAGAGGTGCACCCTTCAGATACGCCTCTCCCAGTTTTTCGATCCTTCGGCGCCGCGCAGCGAGCTGGCTCTCGTCGAGCTCATCATCGGAGGCCGCTAGCGAGGAGCCATCATGGTCAGAGCTATCCGGCGGGCATATTTCGAGTTCTAGAGGTGAAACTGGTCGACGGGGCGGCATCTGGGGGGAGGTGGGGTCATGAATTGGTGTCGGTGTTTACAGTGCTGCTGATGCAGTCACTGCGGTTGGAGAGGGTAGGAAGGACGAAAGTTTGTTTCGCAAAAGATTCTCATGTCTTCTGTATCGGGCCTCTTCGGTGTGCTCGTCAGGAACAATCGAGTCTGTGTCGAACTCTTCTTTCCGAAATTTGCTTGTCTCCGGCTCACATTGGAGCACGCGAAAAACCACTTTACGCGCCAGAACACCCTAGCAACGTGTTGGTGCTTATGTCATTGGCGTGATCATGTGATATCAAAACTCTCCATCGATATCGGCCCGCCTCCAGGTCTCGATCGGGTTGTCCACTCCTGAAATCTTGAACTCTATGCACTATAATTAGATCTCTTGATACCGACAAGAAGACGGCTCTTTTACAAGCTTATAATGGCTGTCTCGAGTTCAAAACTTCGTATCAGTGTCATCTACTGGGATGAAACTATTAGAAGCGGATGACACCCAACACAAGCTTCCGCAAATATATATGACTGCCACCCCCGCGTAACAAAAGAAACCCACTATCACAAGACCTAAGGCGCACGTTCGTTGGGATCACGTCAAGCGATTGGTAATGGTGAAACTTTTAACATGTCTAGTCTAATGAGTAGAGGAAGTGGAAGAATATGGACTGCAGGGTTGGGATTTCGAGGCTTCTACTGGTCCTACATAGCGCTTGCACTTGAGCGATGATTGGAACGAGGAGTTGAGGACTCACCATTAAGGACTCCTTACATAGGGGATCTCAGAATTTACTCCCGATCAATCTATATAGAGACCAACGGTGAGCCGTTCCTTACTCTTTATCATGGAGACTTTGTTGCTTCTCACGGACCGCAATCTAGGGATCATCAATATCTTAGGATCTGCTTGAGGCTCCAAACCGGCGATTACCTATCAACACTTCTTGCAGTGGAGGGAATTTTCACAGTGACAGGGTATGCTGCATCCGGCATTTTATGGTCACAGAGCACGAGTATATACTTAGTGGACTACAGAAGGTGATTCATATCTGTTGCTGCAGGTCAAACTGCAGGGCGGTGCTGCACTCGATCGCTGGTGGGCCTGGTGACGGGTCCGTGGGCCATCAGCAAGGGGGTCAGAATCGCTGCAGCTGAGAGATTGAGAGGCAGATTATTTTGATTGCAGCGCTAAAAGGCCGAGATACGACAAGGTATAGTGGCAGAGGAGTTTCAAAAGCGCCCGTGCGAGGAAAATAAGGTGCAACTGGTGCCGGACAACAAGCGGTGGCTGACAGCTCAGGACAGTGGAAGCGTTGGGGTTGCCCCGAGCACCCGACCCAGGATCCGGTGCTGGTGCATCATCACAACAAGACAATACTGCGACTGCCCTCGATTCCCCTCCGTTATCAGCATGCTTGGATCTATTCGTCTCTGACACTCATCTTCTGTCATTGATTGCGCCCTATTGATATTCGTCTTTTTTTACTGCTGTGCCCATCTTTTCCTGGTGCAGCTGCTCTATGTTTTCCTTGCATTTATTAATTTCCGCAGTGTTCAGATTCACAGTGGTGCTGTGACTGCAAAGTGCTGAGCTGGTTTCAGCGCCTGCAAATCTCCCTCTAATCAGACTCAGACAATGAGTAACCAGCCATGGCTGGACAGCCTTTCCGACGACTGGGTGTCGTTGCCTGAGACTCCCACCACTCCTGCTCCCCAATCACCTATCACCAACCACTCCCGCCGCTCAAGTCTACAGAACACACCTAGTCGCATTCCTGTCCCCGCGCGTCGCTCCATTGAACCTTATCCATCATCTGAAGCGAAGAAAAAGGTTCCGCGACCGTGTCACCATATTCGACGCGAACCTCCGACCCCAAAGACCCCGCGAACATCAAAGATCACTAAACCGCGCTCACCCCTACCGGGCACGACGAAGACGACTCCAAGACCCAACCCGCCCTCCGGGCGCAAAAAGCAGCCATCCATGGACGGAAGGTCACCCTTGCGATCGGTCTCCAACGCGTCAAGCCAGCCCGGACAACAAAGCACGGTGCAAATCAAACCGAAGGAGAATAACAAGCAGGGCACACCGGAGTGGAGGAAGAGGCTGGTGAACGGCGATATACCCGCGGGCGAGCAACGCGATCTATTTGCGCCCATCGGGCTGGAAAGTGTCTTTAAACCACCTTCGCCGGGTTCGCCGTTAGCTGGAAGTACACCAATTCCAAAGATGAAGCAGCCAGACGACGGATGGAACTTTAGCACCAATTCCGCGGCCGAAAATCAAGGGAGCTCTCCGAGGCGGACATCGAGGAATACTCATGGAAGTTTGCGCACGGCGTCCGGAAAGTCGATCTCTGGGCAGCGGGCGCGTACCGTGGAACGACCCGGCAAACAAACAACAACAAAGTCGCGAAAGGAAGAGCCGCAGTCGAAGAAACAACCAGCGCACCTATTACCACACGCGTCCGATAGCCACGGCGTCACAACAGATATTGCGCAGATGCGGTCTGCCAGCGGCTTGGAGGATTTACGGAATGAAGATATCACCCCCATCACGTTCTCGCAGACAAATACTCTAGATGGTGAAGGCACAGCCGAAATCATCAAGTCCGCATTGAAGCAGGTCACCACAAAACTAGAGAAACTTCACTTGGCTCCGAGGGAACGTCCGACTTCAAGAGCAAGCGATAGCATTCTACTAGGTCAGCCAGGTGAGGATGACCTCTTCGATGTAACTAGCAACTCTCTTCCTCAGGATCTCTCTATGGGAACGCTGGATTACCGAGGGCGGAGCGCCTTTGCTAGTCTGCAAGGGGAACCTCACTCGGATGGAGAGGGCTCCTTCCGTAAAGACCAGTTTTCCCCTGCGGGCTTCCCTTCCCACCGCCTGACTCCGTTCATCCGTCCTAGTTCGCGAGTTCGAAGCTCGCCGCCCTTCTATAACAAGAACAACGCGCCAATTGACCCGTTATCGTTACCGCGACCTGCCTCTGCTCACGTCGGGGCCTCGCCGAGTAAACTCGGAGGCATGGTATCATCGGGAAGCCCTCTAAAGCTCTTCGCGAACCATGACACCTTCACAAACAACAAACTTCTCCGACGAATGAGCCAGTTCGAAGAGACACTTGGGGAAGAATCGGACGGAGATGAGCCAGTCTCACCCTCGGAGGAAGCCCGCCGCAAAGGACAAAATCGGAGCCTCTTGAACACTAGGCTAGACGCCTGGAGCGAACGTCCTGGGAGCAGAAGGAATGACCGTTCCAGGTCTCGGAACGACCGGAGTTCTCACATCAATCGGTTCGGAGAAGGTCAGCTGGATAACTTCGACTTTTCCGATGCGAGCCCTTACGACGGAAATTTTCGCACTGGTTCCCCAGAGCCCACTGTTGCTCCCCCCGGTTACTTACTATCCGCAGATGGAAGGTTCCCCAGAGGCCGCTCGTTCAGGCAACTTAGCGATAACTCTAAAGCATCCAATGACTTATACACCGGAAAGGATGTTGCCGAAAGCTATGGCGCCGACACGGTAGAATTGCGAGACGTGAGACCGAAGCTCAAGACTACGGCCAGCAGCCCTGCCAAGGATCCCAACCCAAAGAGGCGACGGACGATCATGCAGCCCCAGAGCTCTATGCTGGGCGGTCCAACAGCTGAGGATAGTAGTGCTACTGACGATTTGTCATTACTTCAACGGAGCTTGATGCAACATGGGTTGAGGTATGATGATACCGAGGAAATATTGTCTGGATCTTCAAATCGCCCACGTACCCCCACACCTCATCAAACTGGGTCATTCGAGAGAAAACAAGCGTCACCGAATAGGCGGACACAGCAGTCTGAGCACACAGAACATGGATTCTCTAGCTCGCCTCTGACAGAGAATGTGTCCAATGTTGTTGGACGCCCAGGCCATCAAGAAGCTCGCAAAGGGTCAATTACCACTCAAGACTTTCTTAATGAAGCCACTAAGGTAATGAATTTCATACGCTCTAAAGGCACCGGCAAGAGTAGTCTGTCCAGGGTTGAAGAATCCATAACCGAGGAAGACGATGGCAACGAAAGTTACGAAGAAGAATCAACACTGGAGGAGTTTTCACGACCGCCCAGCAGGGAAGGCGCTGACTTGCGCCGGTTGCGGGTGCCCAAGGAGCCGAATCCTCGGATTCTCAACCATTTGAAAAAGTTCCAAGAACACGATGAAGTGGAATTCGGCGTTAGCGGCTCGGTTATGTCTCTACATCTTGGTGACGGGAACACCGATAGGCCGCAATCGGACCTTCGAAAGCGCAAGCTTCCAGCTGCGCCCCCAACCCAAGAAGACGATCTCTACGACTTTCTACGAATGAATACTGAAACATCCGCAAAGTCTTTCAGTGCTCGCTCAATCCAAACCGGCTCGTCACAAGCTTCTCACGCCAAAGGTGTATTGTCTTCCGACATCGTGTCTCATCTCATTCCTGAGCAGGTGAATGGACTCACTTATGACCGTCTTAAGCACTTGTGGGTCAAAGAGGGTGAAAGGAGATCTCGTAGCAGCCAGGAAGGTAAAGACGGCGATGAGGACCCGTTCAAGGACATTTCAGACCTGAGCGTTGATGACATGGAAGAGAAGAAGAGAACCACGTCCAGCTCTCCGGACAAAACAAGGAACTCATCGCAGACCGAACGGCATGGCTCTCATAGCTCGGAGAGTGCCAGGTCTAATATTGAAGAAGTCCAAACCGTTGCTGCAGGAGAGCCGAGAGCACCAGCGGCCAATCTCAGTTCTGTCCAGTCGGGGATTAGCCGTTCGACCGCCCCTAGCCACCCAACGTCAGGCACAAGAGAAACGTCCTGGGGTACGGATGTGCCTAAGAGCACGGCGTCTTCCCATGACATCGAGCACGAGATTAAGCTGCACGAGGGTCGATTATCCAAACCTCCTCACCGCCCGAGAGATCCCAACAACCAAGCCCGGGTTGTGACCATAAGCTTTTCGTCTCCCCTCGTCTCCCAGATCGAGTACAGCGACGATGACAGCCCTTCAAAACTTCGGAGAATTGCGCTCAATTCACAAGCGCAAGCTGCGGCCACAGATAACCCCGCACATCAGTCGTCCGATCCTGAGCAGGCATTTAGACGGCGGTCCATCTCGAAGATTGATGAGCATGGTGAGGATACACCTGAGGGCCAAAGTTTAGTCCGAAGGACCTCACAAGACCTTGAAGCTACTGCTGGCGGAGGAAATATAGACGAGTCCCTCGCCTATTTGCGTGAGCATGGGCTGGACATAAGTTATAGCTTCCACCTAAGTCCGCTTCCCGATTTTACAGTCGATCAAATTGACCAGCCACTACATCTTGATGTTAGCTACGTTGCTCAACGCATACATCCAACGTCTTTGCGCCAGGTCCATGGGACGTTTGCTCTGGCGACAGAAGACTTGGTCAAACATATCACCGAGGCTGAGCCCTATGAGCCTTTTTGGGAGCACCTTCGCCGTCTAGTCCTGCGTCGCAAGGGGCTTATCACTCTCCATAAGCTTAGCGAGTTCTGTCCTCGTTTGGAAGAGCTGGACGTATCAGAGAACGATATTGGCCAACTGGGCGGCGTTCCCTCAACATTGAGGACTTTGAGGATCCAAAACAACTGCCTCTCCAATCTTACTGCATGGGGCCATTTGGGCAACCTGCAGTATCTTGATATTTCAGCGAATGAGCTGGAAAACCTGGATGCTGTCAATGGGCTCATCCATTTGAGAGAGCTAATCGCGGACAATAACAATATTCAGAATATTGAAGGAGTCTTTAGTCTGAATGGTCTCTTATCTCTGAGGCTTCGCAACAACCGCATGCGCTCCATTGATTTTGGGGCAGCAGAACTGTGAGTACTTTGATGTCCATCTCGTTCATTTACTTGGTGACTGACCGACAACCCCGACCAGAACTCGCTTGAGTGAGCTGGACCTAAGCCATAATGAGCTGCTGTCCGTGACCAACGTCCACAACCTTCCAGCCTTATCTCAACTTGATCTTAGCTCCAATCGACTGGATAAGGTGCCCTGGTTTTCTCCGCTAAATGCGCTGCGGGCTTTGAAGCTCTCGAATAACCGGCTACGCAGCCTTGACGTGGGACTATTGCCAGCGCTCTCTCTCCTTTACGTGGACCAGAACTGTTTGTCAACTATTCTAGGTCTTGACCAGACTCGGGACTTAGAAGTACTCTCGGCACGGGATCAAGCAATCTCTGACGATCGCAATGGCGGGTTCCTCGACTTGGACCTCAGTACCGTTAAAGATATCAGGAAAGTGTTCCTTTCTTCCAACAAGCTTTCACCTCAGACCCTCTCGCCTACTACGCCTCTTCTAAGCCTACAGCTTCTTGACCTCGCAACATGTCGTTTAGAAGCCCTTCCCATGGACTTTGCCTCGAAGTTCCCCAACGTCAAAGTGCTCAACCTCAATTTTAATTCTCTGCTCGGAGTCAACGAGCTGCTCGGTATGCGCTGTCTTTCGCGCCTGACTGTGGCTGGCAACTCGATTTCGCGCCTCCGACGAGTTTGCCAAGTTCTTAGTCGAATTGGCCGCTCTAGCAAATCAAATATTTGCACGCTCCAGAAAGTCGACCTCCGAGGCAATCCCCTTACCGTCAGATTCTACCCTCCTCCTATTACGGGAAGTGGCAAAACAGATACGCGGAAGCTTTTGACGAGCGACAGAAGACGCTCTGGAAAGAATGACGCTGACTTGGACTTGGCTCTTATGACGCAGCTCGAACGCGATGGACGATTGCTCTCTGTCGGAGATGATGACGATACTACCGACGCTGACCCCGAGGTCAACGACCCCTACACTCTTCCACCAGCAGATCTACTGCTGGACCAAAAACATCTCGCCCACCTCGACCAAGGCACAAGACTCAAACGCAGAGTCTTCGAACTCATGCTATATGCCGGTACTGGAGGTGCCCTCAAGTACCTGGATGGATTGGAGTTTCGGCCGGTGCTGGAGCCAGGCTCCGATATGAATCAGGCCTGGTCTAGACTTGAACAACTCGGTGTGCTCAAGAAGAAGGCGATCATGGACTGATCGATTTTTTTTTTGACCTATTCTACCCGGCTGTGACCTTCCTACCTTTCTCTTCTCATTCATGCAGCAGCTTGCTTGCTGTATTTTCTAGATCTGATATTCTTTTACTCCAGCTGTTTTGTTTCCGTCTTTGTCTTTGAATCACGTTCGATGTTATGTCTTTTGGAGGTCCGGTTCTTGGTTCAGCGTTGCTCTTTAGCGGATTCAGTTCATCATACCTCGGAGTTTAGGATTGCTACTCATTCATCTGTGAGTCTTTGTTTATTGCTGACTGGCGTCACCCGGGACTGGGGTGCATGGGTACATAGCGAGCTAACTGTCTTGACTTCAATAACATACACCTGTTATTTCGCGCTACTGGCAGCAATTGCATTTCAGTTTTCTATGAAGGCTTTACTTTGACGCGGCCTTTCTTCAACACGGTAATGTGGTTGCTTATAATGTAGTTTCATTTTTCTTGTTTAATCATGCTCGAAGAGCTGGCCGTAGCCTAGGTAGGTAGATAGCGAGTTAGAACTAGAACTCATTCTCAAGATTACTCAACTGCGTCCCAAACTGCGCCCTCACCCACTCCATATAAGTCTTCCACTTATGGCGATCGCCCGACGTCTCAGCAACAGGGAATGCCTTGGATAACTCGCGCGTGGTCTTGAGGATCCCCGTCGACGCCTCCTGCGCCTTCTCAAGCTCCTGTTTGACGGCGTTCTCCTTCGGCTTGAAGGAGAGGATGGTCGTGTAGCGCTCCGAGAGGGCGTCTAGCTGGCGCTGGGTTTCTTCGGGGGCGAGGGTGATGAGTTTTGAGGTCATGAGGTTGCAGATTGTGCGGATGTCTTGCTCGTCGTCTATGCCGGCGAGGATGCGGTTGTAGAGTTCTGGGAGGTGGGAGAGGGTGAAGGAAGTGTCGAGGGCGGCGTAGAGCGTTTCGTATGCGCTCTGGGTGGTTTGTTAGAGGGATGCTGTTCTGTGCGATGGGATGGCGATATTGATGGACTGCTTACCTTGCGCAATTCGAGACCGTCGTCGACCTTGTGCTTGAACGGTCCCATTTGCACCTCTCTGATGAGCTCTGGTTTGATTTGCGTGTCCCCAAGAACGGCGGGAAGGAGTTCGCCTAGGTGTGGGAGGATGAGCGATAGTTTATTGTGGATTGCTGAGTTGAGCGTTGTGAGGGCGAGACGGTGGTTGCCTAGGTCGCGATCGCTGAGCATATTGACCAGGAGTGGCAGGACCGTGGGTCGGAGGACGTCGTTGTGAGTATCGCGTGAGTCGGAAAGAGTGAAACGGAATGCGGATATCACAATACTGCGGATGCCCGAGTCTCCGCTGGAAAGATATTCCTGATGCAAAGATGGTTAGCTACTAGAAACAAAGCATAATATTATCAGCATAATCTACCTGGAACTGTGGGATGTTGGCAGGCAGGTCGAGCAATGCCAGCCGCCCAACACATTCAGCTCCCACAGCACGGTTATCTTCTTCTTTAGAGACGACGAGCAAAGCCTGCCAGAGCTTCGAGGCGGAGGGCGCCACGTCCTGCCTGATCATCTCAGGGTGCTGCAGCAACTCTTTGACGGAATGCAGGAGTAAATAGCTCTGCGACTCGGACTTTTCTAGGCCACCCAAAATGGTTGGTAGATAGGCTTTGACATTACCGGCAGCTGCATTTCCCAGCGCCGCGGCGGAAGCCAGGCGGACCTTTTCGGACTTTGAGTTGAAATGAGGGATGAACACATCCGGAGTCAACGAGCAATCCGCGCCCATTCGAAGAGCAGATTCGCCTAGAATAGCGAGGGCAAGGCATTGACGCTGAACATCTTGCGTTTTCTGCAGCTCAGACAAGAAATCCTCCATCCGCACACCAACGTTCGAAGCGCCATGGACTAACAGCGTGCCGATAGCTCGCCCGACGACTGAGGTGTCGCCTTCTACCCCGACATCACGCAAGAGCTTCTGCATTAGTGTCGAACCGCTTCCCTCTTCTCCTATAACTTTGACGAGGAGTAATAATGCCTTCAGAACGGTACCAGCAAGGAATGTCCTGACAATAGAGCAGATAGCAGACACCAAGTCATCGTTGACAAGAAGCTGGGCGTTTCCAGGGATAAGCTTTGCGATAATTATGAGTGATGGTGCCAACAGATGGAAGTCCTCCACGCTGATGAGGGGGATGAGGAAGGCTTCCAGGCTCTTCATGGTGTTGCCATCGTAATGAGCCCTTGTAGTGGGATTCACGGAGAGACTGCGCAGAGTTTCCAGGCTTGCACTCCGAAGGACACGATCTGATTTGCGTAGTTGTGCCCCGAGTTCCGTAGTAACCTCGCGAACCCAGGTAGAGTCAACATCTTCCTTTCGCGTACAAAGGACTGCCACATCGTCTATGGAACGAACGGCGGACAGTCTGGTGGTCTCATTCTTCAGGCGGTCCAACAAAGTGGCGAGTCCCTTGGCACGATACTGCAATGAGAGGAACGCCGGGCCTTGTTCGCCAGAAGTTCTGGCAAGGAGGACACCAAGAACATGGATGGCTCGCTGCCGAACCTCGAGGTCGGCGCTCGTGTCAGCAATACGGCCATGGCTGACATCATAAAGCTTCTCCAACTGGCAAACAAGGTCCGGTGTGGCGGTTACTATACGAGGTGGGGTGAGTGCTTTTACAATCTGTTCGACTGCTGTGAGCGCCTCACTGCTCACTTTGTAGTTCCTGTCATTGACCGCGCTGATAACGCCGGGAATTAATGCAATGAGGAAAGGAAGAAGAGCATCAGAGGTGTGCGTTTCGGACACCGCAGAGATAAGACCTAAGGTCTCAATTTGTAGGGTACCAGCGCTGGCAGAAGACCCGACGGGCGCAGAGGAACCACCAGACAAGTGCGATTTGAGCACATCTGCGATTGGGTCCTCGATCTGTTGGAGATGATCCGCGAGTCCTCCGTAACGTACAAGGGCCAAGCTCTTTAGCAGAACTATGATGGCCTGTTTCAGAGGAATAGAAGCCTGCTTCCACATTTTGACCAGACTTCGAACAATGACTGGCAAAGCATTGGCCAATTCCGCTTGTGCACCCGACTTTGGGGGAGATGGAGCGGCCAAAGGAGTCCCCGCTGCAGACGTAGTACCCATGCTGGGCTCAAGGTCGATCATACTAGCATCGCTGTCTTGACGTCTTCTCTTTCTTGAGATCTTGGAACCGCTTCCGACAGATTCTAAGAATCCGTTGGATGTTACGATCATCGAACCTTCTGCAGTCTTGCGGACGAGAGCGTTCATTGTAGAGACCAGCTCAAGTTTGACGCTTTCCTCCCTCTCTTTGTTGAACCGAGCGATGATAGCAGGGGCGATCTGTTCATACAACGAACCCTCGTCCAGAGCACGGCCACGACTATAGGTCGAGATAACAGCATAGAGAAGCTTGGCTGCACATCGGCGGACTTTCCAGCTCATATCGTCTATGTCACTGTAGCCTCCTTCTTCCTCAAAGTCTTCGAATTCGTCGTCTTCCATATCAGGCTCCTCCGTAGCATCATCCTCGGAACCATCGTCCTGTGTTCCACCCATTTCCTCGTCTTCTGCGTTATCGGCGACATTAGGATCGTGTTTGAGAAATTTCAAGGCTGAGTTAACGGTGTTTGGTAGGTAGGTTTGCATCTGAGAGCTGCATGAACTGATCAATGCCTCCAACGTCACCAGGGCGGTCTCGCGGAGCTCATCCGCCTGGGGATCGTGTTCATCATCGTGAGAGTAGTCAGACATTGCCTCAGACGACATTATGTGAGGCCGGTCGGTTCAGAATCGGAAATGGAACGAAGACCGAGAGAAACTAGAAAAGCTGAAGGACAGCGGTTGAGCTCGAGAGCTTCAATGAAAGAAGCTGGAGCAACAGAGCGTCACCTACAGTAGGCAAGCAGCTGTGGAGAGAAGCCCCGCGCTAATCCCGGTCCGGGTCTCGGAACAAAGAGCCCCGATGTTCCGCCTGGCATCAAAAAGACAAAGAGACTCGAGGGGAGGTTGTGAGAGATCACAGCCTTTACTGGAGGAAATCAAACAGATCAAGAGACTTGGACTGAGATTGGCCACCTTGGGATTGCTTGTTAGCGAGAAGAGCTTGTAATCCACCCTGTTTCCTCGCCTTGGCTCTCTTTTTACTATTGGCGTTTTCCGCAGATTTACTAGCAGAAACCTGGTCTGGAGTAGAGGCAGAAGACTTGGAATTGGGGATGGGAGCAGTGACAGAAGCGGCTCTCGAAGAGACGCGAGGCAGGGTCACAGTTCGTCGACGGCACCGCAGACATTTGTAGACAGTAGCGCCCTCTGGAGTCAGACCTTTTGCCAGGGAGGAAGTAACGTGCTTTTGAGTGTTCTTCTTGATTGATGCTACCTTCGTCCACTCGGGATTTCGAGAGCTACCGCAGGCACCACAGAAAGAATCGTGCAGCCGTTGGTTGAGCGGTTTGTGGTCCTCATGGAAGATGGCATTGTGAGCGGACATCAGATAGGCGGCAGTTGACGGGCTCGTGGAACCCATGGAGCTGGCCGAATCTTTAAGGAAACTCAGTCGTGGAGCAAATTCCTTTAAATGCATCTTTGATTGAAGGCTGAGGCTGTTCTCTCAATAAACAATGGTGACGGGAATATATGGTGACGGATATGCAGGGTAAAGAGTTGTTTGTACAAGGAGAAAATCCACTGCGGCTCCAGAAAGGGCCGGAACACAAGGTCAATCAATCCATCCTAGTGTTCAACACTCACTCTTCCTCACTCACTCTTCATCTCTTCTCATATCATCTCTCCTTCTCCATTCTCTTGTATTCCTTCTCTTTCATCAAATAATCCTTTTTTTCCCCTGCACTCATTGAGACCCTTCCCATTTTTGACCGTGTTTTTGAAAAGAAAAAAAAGTTCTCTACAAACGCTCCACTACCCTCAATTCTCCACTTACCATCTAGTCCTCGCGGCCATTCTGGCTGCAACAGGGATATCGAAATGTCGAACTCGAACTCACCACCCGCCCGAGTTGCTGTTGAAGGATGCGTAAATCTCTTCAGTTCTTGGTCATTTCACGCCACTGACATGCATCATCGCGCAGGGCCATGGCTGTTTACACGACATCTACGCTTCTGTTGAGAAAGCTGCCACTCTCAAAGGATGGGACAGGGTAGATCTTTTAATCATCGGAGGAGACTTTCAGGTGCGTCATAGATTTCACTGCTGTCTTTCCCGCCACAATTCTGACCACAAGCCAGGCCGTTCGCAATTCAAACGATATGGCTTGCATGTCGGTTCCAGAAAGGTACAAGGAAATCGGTGACTTTCATGAATACTACAGTGGAAAGCGAATTGCTCCGTACTTGACCATCTTCATCGGTGGCAACCACGAGGCCAGCAACCACCTCTTCGAACTGTACCACGGAGGATGGGTAGCGCCGAACATCTATTACCTGGGAGCAGCCAACGTCGTTCGCTTTGGCCCGCTCCGCATTGCTGGATTTTCTGGCATCTGGAAGGGATACGACTACAGAAAGCCACACTTCGAAAGAATCCCTTACAACCGTGAAGAGCTTGGCAGTATCTATCATGTTCGAGAGTTCGATATCCGCAAATTGTTGCAAATTCGCACACAAGTTGACATAGGCTTATCGCACGACTGGCCGAAGCAGGTCGAATACTCCGGTGACTGGCAGCAACTCTTCAGTGTTAAGCCATTCTTCCGCGAGGACTCTCAGAATGGAAGACTTGGAAGTCCAGCTGCACAGTACGTTCTCGAGCGTTTACGTCCTGCTTATTGGTTCTCAGCCCACCTGCATGTCAAATTTGCGGCATCTATCCAGCATGGACCGCAAGAGCACGATGTCCACAAACACCAATTTGGACTAGATGGTGCGTCCCTCACGTCCATGATGTTCGAAGAAGATGGTGCAAGTTCACCACACGAACATAACCAAGGCGTTCCAAGACGTGACGTGCCCACGTATCCCCAAGAGGAACATCGCGAGGGAGGTTATGTACAACCCCAGGAGACATCACAACCGACCAACGAGAATGTGCTTACCGCCACTGCACAGGCTGCTGAGCCTACCGAAACTGTGCAATCTCAGGGAGATAATGAGAATACTCCCCAATTACTGTCAGCCTGGCATAACTTCCATCATGTCGCCGCAAAGAACGAAGCCGAAGAGAATGACCGCTATTTGTCGGAGCAGTCGAAAAACCAAGGGAGTACTACTCCCACGGTTGAGCACAACTTGACCTGGCGTAAGGTCGAGGCTGACCACGAGGGATTCGGCCGCAAACCGGTAGGAGTCGAAAGAAGCGGACCGCGCGAGACGAAGAAGCAAAAGATTCAGCACGACCCGCAGCCCGTGAGGAACACTGATGAGATAGACTTAGATCTGAACAGCGATTCCGATCTGGATCCATCAGAAGCAACGGCAAAAGTCCCAAGCAAGACAGTCACGGAGCAAAATAAAACCGTCAACGCGCTCCCGGCATGGTCTAACACCCCTCCCAAGGACGCCTCTAAATCTGCGGATTCAGAAGTTCCAGAAGACCTGCGAGCACAGCTGCCCAGCAGCTTCATCGCACCGCAGACAGCCCCTCAACATAACCAAGCTCGAGATAAGCTTCCCTTCCCCGAAGCAATCACCAACAAAACCACAAACTTCCTCGCTCTCGACAAATGTCTCCCAAACCGCGAATTCCTCCAACTCCTCGAGCTGAAACCGGTCTCCGTATCTGAGTCCGAGACCCAGTCTCAACGTCCATTCCGCCTGGAATATGACAAAGAATGGCTCGCCATAACCCGCGTCTTTAACCCGGACCTGCAAGTCGGTGGCGAACCAAGCGCCCGAAACCCGCAGGACAAAGGCGAAGCCGTCTACAAATCACTAATTGAGGAACAAGAAAAGTGGGTTGAAGAGCACATCGTTAAACCGGGCAAACTCGCTATCCCAGAGATCTTCACGCCCACCGCACCGGTATTCGACCCCGAAGTCCCCATCACGACGGAGGATCAACCGCCTGAGTACAACAACCCTCAGACGGCCGCGTTCTGTGAATTGGTTGGGATCGAGAACAAGTTCTTCCTATCCGATGAGGAGCGTGACGTGAGGATTCAGAAAGGGCCGAGACCTTGTAATCCTTCGTATGGTCGGCGTGGTGGTCGGGGCGGAGGATTTGGTGGAAGAGGTGGTGGCAGAGGAGGTAGTGGGAGAGGACGTGGTTATGGTGGGCGTGGCTTTGGACGTGGTGTTGGTGGAGGACGCCGCTGGTAGATACGTAGGTAATCCACCTAGTGTGCCTATCTTCAAGTCTTTGAACGGCTACGTAGGACCGGGAGATGAGATGAAAGATGGAACGAAACGTTATGTCGGTTTCACTGAGAAATGAATTGTACGATCATGGACTTGTTCCCTTTCCTGGGGACTAGGCGGATATGGAATTCGATTTTCTGCTCTACTCTACGCTGCATTTAATCCGAGAGATTTTCAAGACATTCCATGATGCCCTAGCCTCTATTTGCTTATCCACATATAATCGCACCTCAGCTATTCGAACAAATCAACATGTAAAAACCAAATACCTATTCAATCTCCTCAATCCGCGGCCTCGCCGCACCACCACCACTCCTACCAGCCAAAGGATCTACTGACAACCCAGCGATCCTCTCGCCAAGTTCAAACCTTGGCTCGTCTGTCCCGTCTCCAGCACGATGGCCAACCCCCCACAAAAGCGACTTCTCAATCCAAGCCTCCAAGCTCTCCGTAAGAACACGAATATGTCCACGAACGATAGGGTCCGTCTCGCGCGCTTCCACAGCGCCAAGGGTACGCAGCATGTGTGGGATATTTCCGATAGTCGTCGCGGCTCTAGAGTCTACGCTCGAGTGTGACGAATAATCCGCAAGTGTAAATCCAAAGCCGAGATTCTCCGCCCCGCGCGTCTCGCGCGCTTCGTCGAGGGATTTTAGAACGTCAAGGAGGAGCACGGCGCTGGCGCGTCTCAGGATTGCAGACTCGTCATCTGGTTCGAGGGTCAATGTTGCGAGAGCGAGGTCGACGGCGCTGGAGAGGATTGAAGGGCCGAGACCGAGAATGTTCGTTTGGATCGCTGTTGCTAGGATGGAGAGTGCCGAGGCACGAACGCGCAGGTCGTCTGGTTCTTCGTCGCATGCTGAGCCCGCTGCCCAGGCGGTAATGATATTTGCGGAGTGGGCTGTTTGCTCGGGAGTTTCTGAGTCGGGGTCGCCTTGAGTTTGGTCGAGGACTTCTTGCAAGATCTTTGGAGTAGAAAGGGTCCAGTCAGAGGCTGCATCTTTTTGGCGCTGGCGCTCTTCGCGTTCTTGCTTGCGTCGTTCCTGCTCGAGGGCTTGTTTGCGGTTTTTCTGGGCTTGTGGCTTTTGCGCCCGTCTGCCTGCGACGGATATTAGGCCTTCGCCTAACACCTTGGCTGTCTCTCCGGTCAGGACTTCGCCGAGATCTTGGACGGTGCGGAGGAGGGATTCTCCGATTTTGAGTCTTTGGTCCAGGCTCGCGTTCTCGCTTCTATCGACATATTGCTCAACTAATGTCTTTATCACGGTGCGTGGGTGTCTTGAAGCTAACGTGCCGATGAGCTTAATAGCATTCAGGTAGATGAATTCGTCATTGGCAATTGTTTCTGACGAGTCTGTTATGATGGACAAAAGGAGCGTCAGAGTAGACGGGATATCAAGAATCGGTGAAGATTTCTTGATCAAGTCCGATAGAAGCGAAAAGCCTTCGGCCTGTACCGGTGGAAGTTCTGAATTGAGGTTTGTCAGAGCGCGACGATGGATTTCGAAGTCTGGCGTCTCGGAGGTTTTCCCTTTTGTTTCCTGCTGCTCCGGCGAGACAAGTTGGATCTCAAGTAGCATTGAGGCTGTTGTCCCGGATTTAGAAAGTGACGACGGTAGATGTGGAAGGAGGTGATCTAGCTTCTCTTTGATGGATGCTAGTAGATTGCTTGTCTCGTTCGACACAGTGAACTCGGGAGACGCAAGTATTGTTGAGAGTAAGCTGAACACAACTTGTAGCGACTCAGCGGAGTCATGCTCAGTGGTCTCTTCTGAGTCGGGATTCTCAGAGGCAACGATATTGGCCAGAGCCGATAGGGATATCTTTTCGGAGCCACGGCCTATTGTTCCCTTTGACTTGGTATTCGCCGAGCTTAACTCGCCATCTAAGATATGTCTGATAAGCTCAAGCACCTTGAGTGGGCGCCGAGAGAGTGTGTCCTTAAAGGTGTCCAGAAGGGTTTCGGCCAGTTTGGCGCAAACTAATTTTTGGATAATACTATCCGACCCATTATCAGCGCGTAATTGAAGGTTCTTCGGCGCATGTGCACCGCTCGGTTGTTGAGTGAGCCATATCTCGCTCACGTAGAGGAAGACTTCGCCGGTCTGCTCATCACGGCTGGGGTCAGCATCTAGTAAGCTCGTAAACAGTTTAGTTCGAGACTGCAAGTTGTCAACGAGGCCAACTATATTGCTCCCGAAATCCTGAGTCTTCGACCTCTTTATCATAATCCTGTTAGATGAGTCCGTGGCAAACTCGTAAAGCGGGCCACCTTTCCACAGGAAGTTATCAACAATTTTCTTCAAAGGTGGAAACCCAACTGAGATCCCGAAGTATGTCTGCAGTATCGTCATCACGTCCTCGTGGATGAACTTGAGCTGCTGTTGCATGCTGAAGCACGCCAATGCCCAGAGCGGAAGAAGGATCGGGTAAACAACTCTTTTGACAAGCCCAGGATTTGGCGGTTGTAGGACCAATGTTTTAAGTCTGCTGATTGCCAGTAATACCTCAGCTTCATTGGAAAAAATGTTCTTTGATTTTGGGGGTTGTTCTCCTCGGGGTGGCATAATGAATACTCGAGATGATTCGTCGAGGGTCCCCGTCAAGGCCTTGAAGATAGGCTCTAGGAATATCGAATGTCCAACCGTTCCGGGTGCCCCGTATGCCTTCTTACCGAGGATTCCGTTGCCCACGATATAAGCAGCAGCCTTTCGCAGATCTGGATCATCCCCAGAGATCAATGCAACCAGCTGAGGTCCTATGACCTTGAAATAATCACCGCCATCCATTCCCTGAGGGACAGATGATAGTAGCCGCGAGGAGTGCATGAGGGCGTTAACAGTAATATGCGGGCCAGCGGAGGCTTTCTCCTGAGCCTCGTGTCCCAGTGACGGAGCAAACTGCGAAGCGAGGAAGACAATAGTCTGAACCACGCCATTTTCACGCAAGGGGACTCTTGAAAGGAGCCCTGCAATGACCGCTTTGAACCAAGGAGCGGGCTTTGATTGGAGAAAAGCGGATAACGTCGGCAGGAGACTGGAAGTTGGTGTGCTAGGAGTGTGTCAGTACATGCGAGCACGGTGACCTGCGCGGGACGTACTCTTCAACTACCTTCGTCAGGATCTGACGATAGTGGGATTCGCCATTACTAGTTGTAATCTTTGGGTTGTAGCCTAGGTCTGACGTCGCACTTATTATATCGCTCAAGATTCGACCAGTGATCACAGACTGTACGCTGGGTCGCGTATCGAATATGATGTCCGATAACCCTGCTAATATATGGCGCAGTAGAACGACGTCTTGAGGTACTTCATGCACAGGAGTACTCTGCTGTGCGATGACGCCCGCGGGCAGGACGGATATCACCCTCTGCTGAAGAGGAATCCCCACTCCAGAGGAAAGGGAAGGGTAGATCCCTTCCAAAGAAATCAGATCAAGAAGAGCATGAAGAATGCGCCGCCGCTTTGCGTCCTCTAAATTAGGGTCTTCTTGACTCTGATTGTCCGGAGATCTCAGGTCTGCATCGTCTACGGGACTGACAAATGCTACGTGAATCTGAGAGAGCGACTTCAGTGCCTTGCCGATGACGCTGGCTCTGGCGGATGCATCTTCTAGCGCAGGCTCGTGTAGATTCTGATTCAAGATCGCAATGAGCGACTTGCCACGAGCATTTTGCAGCTCATCTGGTTTAGGTTAGAAAACTCCTGCATCTATGGTTGATAACCTGGGTTTGCATGCCTCGTAGAAGAACTGGGCTTAAGAACTCGTTTGCCGCAGCAAAGGCCTCTCTGATGCTGACCGGGTCCCCCATGTCAATGCATCAAAGAACTATTGCAACATTTCGATCACCCCGAGGATTTGATAACCATCGGACGCTGTTGTCATGAAACTGGTCAATCCGTGATGTTCTAGAAAGAAGCTGAGCGATCCGCCGCCATATTCATGCCTGAGGCTGCGATCGCTATCGATAGCATGACTAACCCGCCTTATCTCCGATTATTAACCCCTCCAGAAAAAAATTGCCCCGCCACGGCTCAACTGTGGAAAGCACAAGAACATTCCGGCCCAATATAGCCTTTCCTCTCCTTGGACTTGTGTATCATTCCTCCATTTCCTCGCACGGTTGACGAAATCGTGTTTACCTTCCGAACATATCCCGAACAATACCTACACAAGTTCGCCGTTCGCGAATATATAGAAGCAACAATGTCCGCCGATGACCAGCCGGTAGCGCAGGAGTCTCAATTCCAGAAGCCGGGTGACCTCGTGGAGCGAAATGAGGAGACTGGTGTTATGCAAGTGGAGAGTCTGTGCATGAATTGCCATGAGAATGTACGTGACTGCCAAAAAAGAAGCTGGGGTTGGAAAGGGTCCGCAGTCAGATCAATCTAACATGGCACCCAGGGAATCACCAGGTTATTGCTTCTCCGAGTTCCGTTCTTCCGCGACATTATCCTAGAATCATTCGAGTGCGAACACTGCCACACCAAGGACAACTCTGTCAAGTCCGCCGGCCAGATCCAAGAGAAGGGCTCAGTATACACTCTCGACGTCGAGGACGAGGACGATCTCCAGCGACAGGTCATTCGAAGCGATGTCTCTATCTTTAAGGTCGAGTCGCTGGGCATTGAGATGCCGAAGGGCGAGAGTCAGTTGACTACGGTCGAGGGTGTCATTCAGAAAATCCACGAATCGCTCTCCAGCGACCAACCACTGCGGAAGATCCAGGCGCCTGAGGTTCACGACGCGCTTGCGCCCATCATCGACAAACTTCAGAAGATCCTAGACCGAGAGGGCTACCCCTTCACCATCTCTCTGGACGACCCAACGGGTAACTCTTGGATCGCCCCTACAACTCAGGATACCGGACGTAAATACAGGCGCCGCGATTATCCCCGTACCCATGAACAGAACGAAGAGCTCGGAATCGCGGCTGATCCCGAGGCTGTCAAGGCTGAGGGAGAGGCATTCGGAAACCCAGAGGACCTCGACATCACCGACGGAAAGGTGTACAGTCTTCCCGCCGAGTGCCCTGCCTGCTCCAAGAACTGTGTCGTCAACATGCAGAAGGTGGACATTCCATACTTCAAGGAAGTCTACATCTGGAGCAATGTCTGCGACCACTGCGGATACCGTTCCAGCGATGTCAAGACCGGTGGTGAGGTTCCCGAGAAAGGAAAGCGCATTACAATCAGCGTCGAGAACATTACAGATCTCCACCGTGATATCCTGAAGTCCGATACTTGCGCGCTATACAGTGAACAACTCGAGGTTACCGTCCAGCCCGGTACCTTAGGTGGACGATTCACAACTGTTGAGGGTCTTCTGACCGAAATCCGCGACCAGCTTAAGGGCCAGATCTACGATGTTGACGATTCTACGCAGAGCGGCGGTGACAGTATGGCTGAATCCGACAAGGAGAAATGGGCTCGTTTCTTCGGCCGTCTCGATTCCGCTATCAAGGGCGACTTGAAGTTCGTCATGACGCTCGAGGATCCCATGGCCAACAGTTACGTCCAGGATCTGTGCGCACCGGAGCCTGACCCTCAGATGAAGATCGAGGAATATGCTCGTACAGAAGAGGAGGAAGAAGAGCTTGGTCTGAAGGACATGAAGGTTGAAGGATACGAAGAGGACGAGGAGAACAAGGACAAGGACGAAGCGGAAAAAAAGTCATGATCCAACGATACCCACATAGATATCTCGCTGTCTCCATTAATGATGTTTGATGTTTTACGATTTCTTGGTTTTTGTGAGCATGGTGATGGTGCCTGATTATTTTGTTCTTGCTTCGAGAATCCACCGATGGGTTTAGAAGGGATCGAGACATTTCAGGATGGGGATTTGTATATGCTATGGGCTAAGGTACAGGAAAGTCGTTCTAGAGGTCGTATTCATAGGTAGAACTATCAAGTTCGAATGCTGCATCCATTATACCCCGTTTCCAGTGATCGGTGATATCTATCTCCACCATGTCTTCATATCTTTTGGTCGTATTGACTAAGACTGGCCTTGTTGATCGTCGTGGTCGCGAAGAGAGCTATGCTGGTGGCAAGCATCGCCCAGGAAGATAGGATCAGCAGCAAATGAACTAGGGCCATCACACAGAAACAGATGGCGTCCGAGGCAGATGCTACCTTTTGCTTTCGATCTCAGCGAGGTTTGCTCATCACCGGCCGGGGGTACGTCTTGTTGTCTTCTGATGAAGCGGGGTGCAGGTGACTTTGTAGTAACGTTTACTTGGTGTATCACAAGCGAGATTATTGACTCTTATTGAGTCAATAACGGCTGCAATAGCTCGTTCATGGAGCGAATGGGTTCGCATGAATCGTCACCTTATTGATCCGTATCGGCTCATACTCCGTCTCCTCATCCTCTTTTGGCTGAACAACCCTTCCCTTCTTGTCGATCTTCACGTTGGCCTTCTCCAACTTCGTCAAAATATCGCCGCCCTCATCCTGCGCCGTCAAATTCAATACCTTCCCAAAGACGGTACTCGTCCCATCTAGATGCGGTGCCGCAGCAAAGGTGATGAAAAACTGGCTACCATTGATTGTAGAACCCGTTGCTCCCTGCGATCCAGGAGCTGTCTGGTTCTTCACTGGTCGAGAGGCCATTGAGAGGATTCCGCGCGTGTTGTGCCGGAGGGCTGGAAGATGGATTTCTTGGTTGAGAGCCGAGGGGTGGTAAATTGATGTGCCGCCTTTAGGGATGTCGTCGAAGGGAAGCATGGGTTTTGTGTTTTCGCTAAATGAGCTCCCTGCTGGCCCGAGGGAGATGTCGCCGCCTTGGATCATGAAACCGGGCATTAGACGGTGGAATGGAGTGTTGTCGTATGCGCCGGTTGCGCAAAGGGCAATGAAGTTCTGAAGCGAGAGTCGGTTAGCTACTTGTACTCATAAGACCAAAGGTCTTAGATAGTGGGCAAACGAAGTAGCGTTTTGTGGTGCTATCACTTACTTCTGCTGTCTTGGGGACTGCTTCGCAGAAGAGCTCGACCTTGAGGTCGCCATGCGTGGTATGGAGCTATGACACGATTGTGAGTTTCTGAGCGAGGTGCAGATAGTACCTTTTATAAAGAGATTACTCACTGTGACCGACATCGTCGAGATGCGATTGAATGAAGATGCGGAAGTCGCGCGGAATGAAGCATTGCCCGCGGCGGAGAGAAGATACAAGTCACATGACATTTTGATGATATAGGAAGTCCGCGTGTTTGGACACTCTGAATCACAACAGTCCCCTCGAAATTTGTCGCTCGCATGCAGAATTCCATTACTTGCAGTACATCTATCTGCTGAAGAGCTAGCGATTCTGTGAATTCTGCTCACCTTGTTTTTGAGCCCCGAAGAACGTCCAATACCCTTCCCTCAAGCACTACATCCGAACGATATTACCCGGGACGAACAGGATGAATAACAGGCCTGTGGAACAGGCATTGGCTACCCTACTGCCTACACATGCGCAGGACATGCCGCAAGAGCTCCGTAGCCTTGCATTGTCTTTCGTCGCGCAGTCTCGGAGTTCTGCTTCAAGCCTCAAGCCAGACGAGGAAATCGCGCGTCCGTTCGCCTGCGCCGAATTAGCTTGCAAAAGGTAGGTTATTATCATCTATGGTATAAATTTGTGCATTCAATTAACTCGTCCATGCATGGATAGGCTTGCGCGCACGCTCAAACTACCTCCGTTACTTGGTCACCCGCCATGCCCTCCGCGAACCTACAAAAAGCTCTACTCCTTCCTTGAACGATCTCTGAGTTTATCTAGCCCCAGGCGTACAGAAAGCGCGTCGGCTCCCGGGACGCCATCACGCTCAGGATCTGCGCCATCGACATCCACCAAGCAATCAAGAGTTGTACAGACTCCGTCGAAAGTTGCGGCGACACCGCGAGGGCTAGAAAACACTCCAAGCAAGCCTACACCACTCAAAAGGGCTCACTCCAATATTGATGAGCCGCTTATTCAACGGCCGCGTAAGGCAAATAGCAGCAGCCACTTGACGTCTACGAAGATTCCGGATGCACCTGCCTGGGTGATGACGTCCATTCGGACGGTCTGCAAGATTCTATCAACTCCAGCTCCACGTATGAGCACATGGTCTAGACCGCCCATCTCGAGGACACTGCCTCCACATATCTTTGCAGGTGTATCTTCCATACTGCACTTGATCGACTCCGAGAATGACTTCGACGAGGACGCGACGGAGTTCTTAGAACCAGTCCTATCCGCCAAAGACAGGGAGAAGGACGAAGACTTCAAAGAGATCATAAACGCCCTAGTGGTATCGGTATATTTCCTGGTTCTTGCTCGCCGACGTCAACCAAGTGAATCATCCGCCGACGACTTGGAAGACAAGTCCCGAAAAATGGACAAAAAGACCTTCTCTGAGATGCGTCAGACTGCGCTCACTAGTCTCGGTCTCCCACACTCAGAACGCCGCCACCGTGAAGACGTGGATCAGTGGATCGCACTTATCATGGAACAAGATTGGGCTAATGGCAAGGAGTGGTTCGAGAACATCCCGCAAGCCGGCGAGTTGGATGGTGACGATGAATACCTCTCTGATGGCGGCGACGAAGGAAACGGGAATCGAACTAATAAGCGGCTGAAATCTCTACCTGCAGACCGAGGCATGTTTGTCCCGAACAATATCTCGAGACGCGGGCTGCTCCCCGGCTTGGGGACGATGATGCAAGACCGCGTAGATTGGCTGAGTCCGGAGCGGAGGGAAGATTTTGTTGAGTGGAAAGCGGATATCGAGGCAAGGATTGCGGCTGCCTCGACGCTTGGAGTTGGAGTTGAAGCTGGGAATTGAGCGCGCTACGCCTCTGCAAGATAGCGATTAAGAGGAAACTTTATAGAAGAACCATGATACCCTGGCCTTGCGGCACTCTGAATTTTGTTTATCGTCAGATCTATCTATTTATCATAACCAACCCACCTAGAAAACACCCCGCCACAATCTCTGCATCCAGCGCCAAGAGTCTCAATAAGCCATATGGATAAAGGTTAAGTCAAGTCTATAAAGTCCGAAAGCCGCGGACAGTGGTATCACAAGTGGGTATAACGAGTTGAAAGTGTGAAAACGAAAGGAAGAAAGAACGACACGATAAGCTCTAAGAAATGGGCGATCAGTACCAAATACTCCGTGTCCGGTGGTGAGGAATCGTCTCATGTCCCTCCTTCTCAAGCTCTTTTATCGTGTCGTAAAGGAAAAAATCTATCAGGATGGCGTTGATGCCGACGCCCTTGCCTGTTAGCGGCTTGCTGGAGCTGCTGTGTCGCGAGTGGCGACGGAACTGGGGGCTTGGTGGTGCGGCTCGTGTGTCTGCGTCGGTGTCGGTGTCTCGAGATGGATCTCTGGAGTGGCCGTCGAGGTGTGATGAGTGAGATTGGGAATGTGAATGTCCGTTTGATTGCAGCTGGCTGTTCGTCTCTGCAAGCTTGACCTCGGGGTGTTGCTTCTCGATTTCACGCCTTATGAGCTCGACGCACCAAATACTAGTTGCGCGGAGCTCAATTTCCAGGTTGGAACCGCTGGGGATTTCCTCGTGTTTGCGGATACGGGTTTCCAGGGGCGGAGAGTACATCAGGCAGCCGAGGTAGTGGAGCATTTGGGGGATGCGGTAATCTAAGCTTGATTAGCAATTGAAGAGCAGACGGGAGAGAGTCTGAGGAACAGTCGTACCAGCGAACATCGTGATCTTGTCAATGTCTTGGAACTCGCCGTAGCCCTCCCCGTCGAAGCACGCCCAAAGGTCGGCGACCAGAATCTGCGCCCGCTTATAGAGGCGGACCCTGCGTCCTTGGAAGACGGCCTCGTCGCGGAAGCACGAGAAGCTCTCTGCTAGAAGATTGACCAGGGAGGCGGCCGAATGGTTGGCACTGTATATGCAATTGATGAAGCTTCCGTCGAAGTCCTATCAAAGATAGCTCAGTTAGTAGTTAGACCGCTGTCTCCAGGAGATCGCAAATAGACATACACTGCATAGTACTCGTCCTGCTTCGCGCAAGCACGCCAGACGTTCTTTGAGCAAAGGCATTTCTTCATCCGTCGCAGAGCGGAAAACATGCCTGATCAGCTCCTCCGTGCATTCGTCTTCATTGACCCAGAACTCCGGGTTCGTAATCTCGATATCTTCATCCAAAGCCCTCTGCAAGGCAGCAACCAAGCTCCAATATCCAGTCCACCTCTTCCCCCGGTATTCAATTGAGAAGCGCTTCTCCTCCGACTCGGCCGACCAGAAGCTGAAGTTCAGCAGGTCCATTGTAAATATGAAATCCACGGTACTTTCATCTTTCGCCTTGGGGTGTAGCTCATGCTCCGACCAGCTGGCGGTGGAGTATTCCTTCTTCTGCATCTGGTGCCATATCGTCTCCGCGGCTTGCTTTGTCTTGGACGGATCTAGGGCGACGTCGATGGCATTGTCGAAGACGTATTGTGAGTTCTCGAGGACCTTGGTCTCCGCAGCTCCTGGATTCGCGGCACCTCCTCCTAGGCCGAGTGACTTGCGGAGAAGCGCGATCAGCTCGTGGTCTACCTCATCGTCAGACATGGGCGGCGAGTATAGGGACTGTTGTTTCTCCTAGAAAGGTCAGATGAATCGCACAACGAAAGTGAGACGACGAATTGAAAAGGAAGGAATGTGCAAAGCTGTCAAGAAAGGGGCGACTAACGAGACTAATCAGATTGAGAATTTTCAGTCCTAGTCCACGGTGTCTTAGGACGAATGTCCGTCTATCAGTCGCAGTAGTATGGCTCGCAGATGGACCCAAGGAATAATTTGGGCGATCATTCAAAAGCTCCGCGGGGCAAGAATTCGGTGACAGCTTCCAAACTATGGGGAAGACAAAAATAATTCCAAGCCAGAATATTGATAATGAGGAATTTTGAGTTCGAATGATATGTTCAAGATCCAATCTCTTGTCTTGGAGGCAGATTTCTTTTTTATCATGGCGTGGAACTTTTTGTTTGAACTTCATACATAGTCACTTATGCAGGCTTATATAATCAACGCGCGGCATCTCACTTGCCTGGATTAGGAAGCCGCTTTAAGAGCCTCAGGCAACACAGGCACCTGCGCTGGTTCCTCACCTTCAGCAGTAATAGTGATGCAGGAGAAAATGCTTGTTCATGTAATGTAAAAAAAATACTAGGGAAGATCAGCTGCAGAGTAACATAACTTTCAACTTCACTTGACTGTTGACTACTACAAGTTGTTCCTCTACGATAGCGATAGGCGAGACTGAACAATGTGACGCAGCTCCAGTACAGGTACCGAGAACGTCGCATGGACCACCGCTGCTTGCATAGGAAAAGTGATTGCCAATTATTTTGTCCGAGCGCATTGCACATTGCGACTGTCGGTTTGAAGCTGAGATCTGAAGCCGAAGATGAGAGATAATTGAGGGGCCGGTCAGTGTTGTCGCTTCGTCATTCTTTCATCTACTTTCGGAGCTCCAGCCGGCGACCTCACTCTCTTCCTTCTACTACCCCCTTGTGTTCAGACGCCCTGCTCTCATTTCCTCCCCTTCTTACCCATTAATTCGTCGTCTACGCCTCCCAACCACGATTTTGCGATGAATCTTCTTGCAACTAGTTGTGTCCACTGAGTATTGAACCATGGCCCGCGACGCTTATCTGAAGCGCTCTCTCGGGACGCAAGCTAGGCGTATTAAAGAGGTACCCGAACACTCCGACCTTGTCTCTATGGCTTGCACTCTGTTCCTCTTGATTAATTCTGTTTTCCGGCTATCATGCTGATACTTTGTTCTCTGCGCGGCCTTTAGTCACGAATCCTCCTTGTCGGCGCTGGCGGAATCGGCTGCGAGCTGCTCAAGAACCTCCTCCTCACCGGGTTCGGCGAAATTCACCTCATTGACCTGGATACGATAGACCTGAGCAATTTGAACCGTCAATTCCTGTTCCGATATGAGCACATCAAGCAATCCAAAGCACTAGTACGTTACTGTACTCGGCCGTGTGATACCATCCGTCGCTTCCTCGAGCTGGAACAATTCCGCTCTCGGTCTCCGTCGCTTTATCTTCTTGATCAAATCTCTGACAGGGTTGGCTATATTAGGTTGCCAAGGAAGTCGCGCAAAAATTCCAGCCCAGCGCAAAGATCGAGGCCTATCATGCGAACATAAAGGACAGCCAATTCAACGTAAATTGGTTTGCAGGCTTCGATGTCGTGTTCAATGCGCTTGACAACCTCGATGCGCGGCGCCATGTCAATAAGATGTGCTTAGCTGCCGATGTGCCTTTGGTTGAGAGTGGGACGACTGGCTTTAACGGCCAAGTCCAAGTCATCAAGAAGGTCAGCGCATATTGCCCTCTTTACGAGCAAGGTCACTAATAGTTGCAGGGTATCACGGAGTGCTACGATTGCAACACCAAAGAAGTTCCGAAGACATTCCCTGTTTGCACGATTCGCAGCACGCCAAGCCAACCCATCCACTGCATCGTTTGGGCGAAGAGTTATCTGTTGCCGTAGGTCACAACCTGGTCTCAATGTTTTGGACATCGCTAAATCATTGAAGTGAATTGTTCGGAACGAGCGAGACCAATGTCGAAGAATTCGATTATTCAGAAGATGCCGACAACGGTTCGTCGTATCCGCTTGACTCAATACCAGAGACATTGTTAATATTTTTACAGCTAGGGAAATCGAGAACTTGCAGAAGGAAGCCAGAGCTCTCCAGGAAATTCGACAATCGATGGGTTCTACCGAATTCACCGAAAAGGTTTTCGAAAAGGTTTTTCAGGAAGATATTAATCGACTCCGCGGAATGGAAGATATGTGGAAGACCCGAACGGCTCCGAAGCCTCTGGACTTCAAGGCTCTAGAAGAAGCGCTGTCAACTATTGAGCCAGGCATTGCTTCAACCGATCAGAGGACCTGGTCACTTTCCGAGAACTTGTTTGTTTTCAAAGACAGGTGAGACGTCCTCTGCGCCATCAAGCACTTTCCGGGGGGAAGCTTACTGATAAATTGCGCAGCTTGAATCGGCTGAGCACACGATTAAAAACATTACAAGGGTCGGACGGCGGTGACTCCGGAGCAGTTATAGAATTTGACAAGGATGATGTTGATACTCTGGACTTCGTCACGGCGAGTGCGAATCTGCGCGCGACTATCTTCGGCATTGAACCCAAATCAAAGTTCGATACGAAGCGTGAGTTTCTACATGCCTGCATCCAGAGTTTGGCATTATTAATCCCTTCGACATAGAAATGGCGGGTAATATCATCCCAGCGATTGCAACCACAAATGCGATGACAGCTGGTCTTTGTGTTTTACAGTCGTTCAAGGTCTTGAGAGGTGATTATGAGAATGCCAAGATGGTTAGTCTCCTTCATTGACTGCCTCTCCAGTGGTATTAACATTTACCGTTAGATTTTCCTCGAGCGCTCAGGAGCACGTGCGATAAACTCAGAGTCCTTGAATCCTCCCAATCCAAATTGCCCTATCTGTTCCACGGTTTATGTCAGGGTCCAAATAGACCTGACACGGGCCACACTCAATGACCTGGTTGAAAACGTTCTCCGGAAGCAGCTCCAGTATAGAGAGGAATTCTCTGTCAACACCGAGCAGGGGATAGTCTTTGACCCAGATCTAGAAGATAACCTCCCTAAGAAGCTATCAGATCTCGGGGTCACAGCCGATAGTTTCCTGACGGTTGTCGATGACGATGAGCAGCCGCGGGTTAACCTCCAACTCATGGTAGTCGCATCTGAAAAGTCCTCGTCTGAAGAAACGTCTCCCCAGGAACAGTCTGTCGTGCTCGACAAAGTACCAGAGGTGCCACGCAAACCGAAGGCACCTACTCCGGCTCCGGAAGCCGACCAAGTCAATGGCACAAATCTAGGTAAACGCAAACGTGGCCCTGAAGAAGCCGAGCTTAATGGCGACCCTCCAACCAAGCGTGTAGCGAACGTGTCAATCTCAGATGGTGCCGACAAAGCAAACCCCATTAGCATTGATGAGGCCGAAGGGGGCGCTATCCTCATTGACGACGACTAAGTACGAACGACCAAGTTGCAGTGTAAATTCGGTGGCTGATTGAAATGTACCCTTTTTTCTTCTCCTCGCTTCTTTTCTGTGTCATGCGGCGGCAAATATGACTCTGGGCTGGCTACCTTTATTTCACTTCATCAGTTGGTGCCATTTACATCATGTACCATAAACTTTTCAACTTTACGACCTCGAGCAATTCAGCCGAGGATAGATTCTACGGCCTGTCATTGAACTGAGATTTCCCACTCAGGTGCCTGGATTTAAGCCGTAAGACTTTTCGCTGCGCATGCGGCAGCATATCGGATATATTGCTACAATGTACACACCTTTCCCCCATAATTAGTTACTTCATCATATGCGCTCGGTTTATAATGCACTAAGCCCCCCATCCAGATTAATAACACAATTATTCGCATACTCGTTCTGAGCCAGGAAGACCGCAGCATCAGCCACCTCATGCGGCTGGCCGAACCGACGCAGCGGGATATCCTCCTTTAACCTGGCGTTCTCATTGTTGGTGAAATCTACACATTGCAACCTCGTCAGCAAATACTCCATGCAACGGAAAGGAGGACGTAATCAAGAAGAACAAAGAGGATGAAAGCATGCATACCCGCAATCATAGGCGTCTCAATATACCCCGGCACAATCGCATTAACCCTGATGACCTGGCCCCTCAGCGTCTTCGATGCTTCAACGGTTAAACTCCTTGTTAGACCTAGGACGCCAGCTTTCGATGCGGCGTAGGGCACGGCGCCCTTTCCGCCTTTAAGTGCAAGGAGGGAGGAGATGTTGATGATGCATTTGGATGGAGCTGAAGCGGAATCGTCCCCGGCGCGGTTCTTATCCTTCGTCTTCATTCCAGTGCGGATAGATGCGCGGACTAGGGCGCGCGAGGTAAGAAGAGAGCCCTCGAGGTTCGTGCGGAGGACTTGGGAGATATCGCTGGGGTCTGTGCGGGGTAGGACAGTGGATGTTGAGATCCCCGCTGCATTGATTAGGATGTTGACGGGTGCCATTGCGTTCTCTAGCTCTCTTGTCCAGGTCGATGCTTGGGATATGTCGCCTACTAGGAGACTTATCTGGTTTGAGGAGTCGATTAGTGTGCCTGGTGACGGTGGCGGTGAAATGATGTCGTCACGTTTATCCAGCGCCAGATCTTCCTCTGGTGCAGTAACAGTTGATTGACCAGTCAAAGTTGACGTCGCATCACGCCGCTCCAACTGCTTCGCAGCGCGAACAAGACGCTCATAAGACCGACCAACGAGAATGATGCGGCCGACGCCCTCATTCAGAAACCGCTCAGCAACCGAGAAGCCAATTCCTGAGCTTCCGCCTGTGATCATGCATGTTCGGCCCGAGAGTCTGTTTGATGGGTGGAATGAGGTGCTGTTTGTGTTGGGGCTGTAGGAGGTGAATTTGCGGGTTTGGGGTAGGTTTCGAAGGGTGAATGTCATGGGTAAGGAACTTGGACAAGATGTGAATGAGATCTGAAGGGAAGAAGAGACTCCCCGGAGGGGGTAGATGCAGATTCGATGCATGATGGCCGAGATAGAGATGAGATTGAAGCTTAATATGGCGGAAGTATATGGGAAAACGTTCTCATTTTTGTCCCCATTCGCCCATCCAAAAGTGAATCCCGTGTCGTTCAACCCACTGTGCGCATATCAGATCATATTAAGGTATCGGGCTGGAGAGTTTACCTTGCGTCCGAGCTGCATCCAAGCATTCGAGAAGCATCGGAGAGAAGCCGATCAGTCTCGACTCATTGTCATTAATGTCAGCGGAGGTGGAGCGGAGCGGAGCTTGAGCACGGGCCACAACGCGCCGCGATCTTTTCCTGTCTTCAATCTTGCCTCTTCGCCTCTTCTCTTCCTCACAACTACTCTGATCACCCCTCACACCCCCGAAATGTCCTCCTCAGAAACACCGCAACAAGAATACGTCACCCTCGTATCCGGCGACGGCTTCGAGTTCATCATTCCGCGGAGCACAGCCTGTATCTCGGGCACGATACGCCGCATGCTTGATCCTTCGAGTTAGTTGTCTCGCTCTCAAACCAAACCTCTAACTTCCCGGAAGATAAGACGTTCGAATACTTTTACTAATATTATCTCTTGTTTAAATATAGGCAAATTTTCCGAAGCGCTTAGCGGCCGCTGCGTCTTAGAGAACCTGAGCGGCATGGTCCTGGAGAAAGTCTGCGAGTACTTTTGCTACAACGAGAAAAACAAGAACCAGACGAACGTGCCGGATATGGATATCCCGCCGGAGCTCTGCCTGGAGTTGTTGATGGCTGCGGATTATTTGGATACATGACCGGATGAGTCATTGAGGCTGATGAGTTCCAGGCTCACGCGTATACGTTATTGACGCAGTTTATGGCTTATGCTCAGGGAATGATTACAGCATGTGCTTTGGCGTTTCTTCGGGTGGTTTTATGCTACTTCAAGTGGCGTTTTCGGGACTGGGAATATACGGAGCACACGGTTCGTTATGAATAGACATACTTCCTGTTTCATTCACCGCCATGATTATGGCTGGGTGGTGTCCTCTTCTTATCTTGTATGTTCGGCTTCTGAGGCCTTCTGCGATAGGCTGAGACTGCCTAGACGCCACCATCTAGCATCTGCGACCAGCCCATCCCATGGCTGGAAGCTCTAATGATGATGGTAGATCGAAATGCATCCCTATCTTTCAGCCTTGACCCACCTTCAATTGGAGACTAGGCCTCACTTAAGGGGATACAAGCTGCTTCTGGCTGTTGCCTTTCTGGCGGAAGCGCGTAGAGTCGGTAAGAGTTTAGTCATTCATAGACGCTGAGAATAATCAACGCTTTTTGAAATTGTGTCGGGGCGGGCCTCGTCCTCCCTTTTTGTTGCCAACAAAGGGCTTCGCGTCGTAAAGCTTTTCCTTGCCAAAGGCCGAGTCGGCGATCCGGAGATAACTGACAATGCCCTGATCGACTACAGCTAGAATGACATTCCTGTACCCGTTTCGTAACCGCACATAGAGTTGTTTGTCAGAGGGAGGTGGGTCCAGAGGCGTGCTCTCAAGCAGCGACCCGACTTGAGATAGAGTAGGCATGGTGATATGAGTTCGAGCGTTGATGACGGCGATCTTGAAATCGGGAGGGGGTGGAGCAGACTTTTTGTAACTCGTTGACGGTTTGTATACATGCCATACAACAGCGTAGGGCAACTTTGTTTCTGAAGGAGAAGAGACGGAGGTAGGGTCGTAGAAGGGTATGAGCGAAAGGCTGCGGTAAATGTTGTCTAGCAGTGGACGTCAGCAGGATTCAACAGCAATGAGTGACAGTGTTCGTACTGTAGCTGCGATGGAAGCCGAGGCCAGCTACAGGTCCCATTGCGGTAGTTGGTGCAGTATGGCGAAGCCACTTCAAGAACTGACTGAAGATCCCAATCAATCCAGGTCCCTTCTGCTTCGGCGAACCCTCAGCCAACTGTGACACTTTCTCAGGGTTGTCATCGGACCATCCAGGTGCTCGAACAACAGCATAACCCAAGCGTCTGAGACCAGTAAACACAGAAAACCTCTCCATCGTCAATCCACCACGCCCAACCAAGCACGCATACGCAGCCTGCAAGCTCATCGGTATTCCAGAGTCTTCAATATCGTCTTCATCTCCGTCCCCGACAGCACAGCGGGGCCATCGTATATCTAAACTCCCCCTCTCAAGTAAGTACAGAGCCTCCTCAGGAAGCAGCCATACCCGGCCCCAACGATCCGCCTGCCCAAGTGTCTTGAAGAACTGTCTCTTCGGATTCGTGACGTAGACGCATGCGTCTGGAGATACCTGTGCACCGACTGAGACAGAAGCTGGCTTCTCAGTCGCAGGAGCTTCGGCGATTGTGTCTAGGGTCTTCTGAGACGCAGGTGGAGCGGGTCCGTTCGGCGCGTAGACTCCGAGAAGTCTATTCTTCGGATGGTGTAACCGAGGGTATGCGAGGGCATTGTGCATCGCCTGTCGCGAGGCGGAGAGGATATCGGCTTGGAAGAGGGTCGGGTTGGGCTCGAAGTCTTTTTCGCCGCGCTTCGGAAGAGAGGCATCAGTGAAATCTGTCAAGCTGCGCAAGTTAGTATGCTAATTGAGAGGAAAAGTAGAGCTATAGTCACTGACAAGGAGAGGTTGTTGAGCATGCGAAAGTCCTGAGTCTCATCCGATAGATCGATTTCCGCGCCAGCTCCACCGCTGGAGGGATTGTTGATCGCGGCTTCATCCAAGTCGGCCATGATGAAGGAGAAGACTCAGCTTATAGAGTAAGCTGGAGTAGCAGGCCACTCGTGCGCTGGTGCTGATGTGTTGAAGTGCGGAGACGGGGCAAAAAAGTCTGGGAAGTTATCAGTCATCGGCCTCCGCTGCAGGTCCGCATCTTGAATCTGGTCCAGATCTTCTTCTCCACCGGCTTCCCCGACTTTAATTATTTTCGTAGTTCGATTTTGCTTTTGAACAAGATCATGGAATGCGAAGCCCCGCAAGAAAATCAGATTGACTACAGTCAGGTTCTCATCCAGGTATGGCGCTCAAACGTTCTATCGCACATCTACCCCGCCTACTAACATAGCAGATCTCGACCAATCTCACCAACGCGCTGAACACCTACGGACCATCATCCGCTCCAAACAGTCCTGGGCATGCTTAAGGACTATTTGCGAGAGATCGATACCTTGCGAAATAAGAGCGCTCAACAACTGGATCCCGGCATACTTAGTCTTGCGATGGGCTTTCTCGACATTGGAAAATAAGCTGCTTATTTATCCCGTTGGATTGAATATCGGGCTGTCTATGACTGAAACAGACGATAGCGCAATAATCAAGTTAGGCAATCTCGTTGTCTGAGCCGATCTCCGCAAGACGGGCGGTGCATGAGGGTTCCGACAATCAACCTCACTCGCCGAGTGCCTCATCTCTAGGAACAGGACTAATTTCAACCTAGCGGACGCCCCCATCCGTCTGGCGTGATTGCGACGAAGTGTGATCAAGCTACTCCAAGAAAGCCACGTACCCTGTTTTGTCTTCCATGACCTAAACATACGTATAAACAACGGCGTTCTCACATCTATCTCCAACTCATCACACGAAACAACTCCAACAAAACAATACTACAGTATTAAATCATGGCTACCCCCTCAGACACCACCCCTCTCCTTGCAGACTCCGAGCCCCTAGAGGCTGGCGAGTACACAATCCCGCAAGACGGAGCGGGCGCCATTACCACGCCCGCACCAAAACCACCCTACTTCCGAACAACTGTCGTCCTCACACACCTCTCTGCAGGCCTCGCAATCCTCGCCTTCCTCTTCGACCTAGTCGTAATCTGCATCGACGCTGCCAGCCCAGGCGGCTTCTACCTCTTCTGGAACCTCCGCGAGCGTCTACAGGTGTTGTTCGCTATTGTACGTATCTACCACCCAGCCCTTCCTATTCCAATTCTCAACCTATCTCCCCCAAAGAGAGAGAGAAAGAGAGAAAGACTCACAAAGAATAGAGCATCCTAGCACTAATAACCACATCCTTAAACCTCGCGCGCCTCCGGCACGTCCGCCGCTCGCTCTGGCTATGGGTGAACCTGATCATCGACGCCGTGATCGTCATCTACACGGTGACGCTAGCGCCTGAGGCGCTCGCGCTGAACTTCGACCAGTCGCCTACCTCGTGGTTACCTGATCGCCGGGCTGCGACGACTGCGCAGTCTGTGATTGTGTTGCTGGGCGTTGGATTGGGCGCTGGGTTGGGGGTCGGGTTTGTCTCCTTTCCTCTCGCTTCATCCCTTCTTTTGGCTAATGAGAAATTTATTAGGTTGACTCATTTCGTTCTATTTCCGCTGCGCTGTTATGCGGCTTTTGTCGAAGGGTCATGGGATACGTGGAGAGTACCTGGTGGGGAGTTCAAGGTTGAGTTTAGTATTAAGTTCTTGAGGCAGGAGGAGAGACAAGAGAGGCTGTTGCAGGGGTCGAGCAATGCTGAGCATTGAGTCGAAGGAAAGTAGAAGATATTGATTGCGGGACTAGACCTACTAGTAAGAGAGACCGTATCTATAGTGACTCGAATCCATGAGCAGTTCCATCAAAACGTTCTCTAAATGAGATTAGATAATACAAGTAGTATTGACAGACATAGCTAGGTATATAGATAGTCAAGCCAGTATGTAAATGTCCGATATTCGAGTAGATACTCTATTACTCGAGCTCTCCATTGTGTATGGCGAGTATGGCGAGAAATTGGGATTCAGAATAGATTCAAAAGCAAAACCACCTGGACACCCCGCCCCGAATCCAAAAGCCTCAACCAGAAACAGGGGAATTCAGTAATTACAAAAAGGTTGTCGAGAAGAAAAGAAAAACATGCAAATAATAATGATACCAACTCCGTAAGCCATGCATTCGTGAGACGTAATTTAACTGGCCTGGTTTGCTTCTCCAGGCTGCAGTATTGTACCGACGGGCGACACGTAGGTCTGTGGTAGGTTGCGGGTGTTGGCTGAGTCATATCAGACTATCAACCACTGATAGATCGGTAACAGTCCCGTTCTCCATGGTAGTCGAGATGTCGTACTCTATGAGTATTTCGAGACGAGGAATAAGATCTTCGGCTGGTGCCTATCGGTGAGACTTCTCCGACGATTCGACGAGGTTGGTCGCGGTGCTTTCCTTCAGCCTAGTCTATTAAAGGCTTCTTTTGGTTTCCGACGATGGCCACGCCCAGGTGGCGGAGCCCGTTGGGATCTGAAGGCCGAACGATTGAAGGCAGCGGTAAGAGAGGGTTGTCGGGGTTTATGTGGGCGGCTTCTCGGGCCGCTTGCTCAATGGCTTCCATTTCATCTTTGCAACCAGCGTGGTCGAGAGGGCAAACGACAATTGGCTGTCGGATTATGATGTCTCGCGCAGAGGTTAGATGGGCCTAGTTTTGATTAGCTTTGCCTGCGTATGCTCGTTGAAGTGTTTTGCGCTTGACCAACCTTGACTGTTAAGTAATATTCAATTTTATAGAGACTTGCTGTGGTGGTGAACCCGCTGACAGCGTATGTGGGAAACCCTGGTTTACCTCTGGGGAGGACTCCTTCTCCGTCACGCATATCTTTCGCTGGAAACACCAAGCCCATATTGGTGAGGAAACCTGTTGGAGGCATCTTTACGCCGATTGGCTCCACCCGTTTTGTTAATGTTTTGACCTTCCGTTGAGGCTCGTCGCCCTCGTGGTTGTAGATAATTTCTTCATCAATGCCGATTGTGATCTTGTTTATCGTAACCTTCCTGGCTTTGCTGATCCAGTCGGGGTTCGGAGACAGTTTAACGTAGACGCTCACAGGGTCCAAAGGGCCGTATGACCACCGCGGCAAAGATATGCCCAACGTCACTAAATGATCGGATACATTTTCTGCTGATTCCGGACGATTGTACATTCCAAATGTCGATAGTGTGTCGTATCTTGCGATAGGAACCGGAAAGGTGTACTTCCTCTGGTCCGAGTGACCTTGTTGTACCATCACCATAATCTCATAGAATGTTTCCGCGGTGCGACTTGGGAGCTGCAAGCTGGCCGGAGGAACTCGTCTGGAGGCGTCCGGTCCACCCCGTCCGAAGGGAATGAATAGAACGAAGGGCAAATCCATTGATAGGACCTCTTCATATTCTCGGCCGGCTGGGCAACGGAAGAGGAGCATTTCCTTCCCAACGATATCTGTAAGGTCTTTTCTTGGAGGCGCTAATCGTTTCTTTGCGACTGAGTCCGCTGACGGGTGGATTGATTCGCGACGGATGAGTTGTACGGTGACGAGGGATACGTTGACGGGGGCCGTGATGCCGACGCTTGGTCTAATCTCGACTTTACCTTCTATACGGGGCTGGAGACTGTCAGAATACTGACTTATGGCGGCATGTATAGCAAAATGCAGCTTACCATAGTCGCAGATATCCCAGGGTACCCTATCAGAAAGTTGCCATTTGAAGGCCCCGACACTCGCACGAAGGCGGCCATTTTGAGAGCGTTACTCCCGCACGACCATCGGCGGGGGTTAGACGACGGTGATGCGCCTCAAGAATTATCTGTGGACTGTAGGACCTCGTTATCGATGGCCTTGGAAGGTTCATAGAGGGCTTGACCCGCGGGTTGTTGTTTGTCTGGCAACGCTGCCGTGCGACGGTGTAGGCCGTTGAAGTGGTAAGACACGGGCGGCACACGAGCGTCGAGAAGAAACAAGAGTAACTAGTGCAGCGGGTGAAAAGGGGTATCGACGGTGGAAGATAGGACTTGCGCAGGAATGAGAGTCGGAGCCGCAGAGGGGCGTGGAAGGCGGCTAAGAGTGTCGAGACTAAGAGCAGAAGCAGGCTTGATTGTGGTGGGGAAGCTGAGGCTAAGAAGCGACTTGAGACTGACTCGTCCTGGTCTGTGAGCAGATGTTGGCTCGCTTCGTCCGACTAACGAGCGTAATAATAATAATCAGGCTACGCTGCAGATCCCAGTCTTTGTCTTCGTCTCCGTCGGCTGAAAGTGCTGTTGCTGTTCTTCATCAAGTGCGCTGGCCAACTGCCTCTCCACCACCTTAAAAAGAGCCAAGCAACAATGCCGTCTCTCGCTCCGACAAAGGTGCTGACCATCATTCCTTTTTGTGTTTTCCCAACGTCATAGCTGGCCCTCCTCTGCACAGAGCATCCAGTTGAAACGCCCAACAGACGCCCATGCGGAGACCCAGACCATCGCGCTCGATTGCCTGATATGATCAGCATCCGGCGATTATACTCGATGCTTACCCCAGGTCTCATCTGGTGAAACACGGGACAAGGCTGAATGCTGCTAGCCGGCTGGATTGGCCTGGATGTGCATTTCTACATGCTGTCAATCAGTGTAGAGGCTGGGCTCCCTGTCCTCTATGCTCTTCATGGAACAAACAGTGGTATCTCTACTTTGTATTCGGCCTCTGGATGAGGCTCTTTAGGCCCCCAGTATGTATAAAGAGGAGTAGTATCATAGCAGAAGAGCATAAGCAACCCCGCCCGGCCCACCACGTTGCATCTGCTGACTTTGGTGGATTAAATCAGTTATGGATCTAAGACATGATTTCACATGAAACTATTAGCCATTGAAAATATATAATATATCATTACATGGTCCATATTCTCGTTCCTGGTGTAGTTGCAGCTGTTGACCCAGATATGAATCATGGATCGGTTGCCGGCGCAACACGGATGACATCGTTCCCCCACTGCAACTGCTGCAGCCTCCGATCACTGACGAACTCTTTCCACCATCCACTCCGCCTGAACATCAAACCGCACTTATTCTCCGATCTCCGATAAAGGAACCTACAAGATGCCGCCCGCCCGTCGTCGAGGAGGTAACACTGCCTCCACCCGGTCGAATCAGCCCGTTCTATCCTTCGGCGCCAAGTCAAGAGTCACAAAGCCCTCCGCCGCCCCTTCAACACCCTCTGAGAAGACCAAAGCTCTTGAGCCCCTCGCTTCAGCTGTTTCTAGAAAGGATGCATCAAAGGATACCTCCGAGGAGCCCGAAAACCCCCATGTGACGGAGCTCGCCGTGAGATCTCAAGCAAAGGCCGAAATCCAGCAACCGCTGTCGGAGCTGGACAAGCAGGCGGCCAAGATTACCAAGAAGCAGTTACAAGAATACTGGATTAGAGAGGAAGCGCAGAGCCGGGGTCCAAGAGGTTTGTTGCTCTCTAGAACTTGTTGCGTTGGATAGCACGTTAACCGTTCCTAGTTCATCATGAGAACCTCTCATTAGACGAGAAGATACTGCGGCATTTTGATCTTTCCAGTCAATATGGGGTATGTCCGTCTTCTTCTGGCCACAAGCACTCCATTGCCATCTACGAGGTAACTCCCGCTGACAGCATTTAGCCTTGCGTTGGAATCGCCCGCATAAAGCGTTGGCGGCGAGCAGATTCCCTCGACCTCAACCCTCCTATTGAAGTCCTCTCCGTTCTGCTCAAGCAAGAGGGCACAGCGGGGCAGCGAGCGTATATCGACGAACTGCTATCATAAGCATCGTTCCGATGGGGACCAATGTGACATTTTTGAGTTGGGTCAAGTCTTGAGATATATATTGGCGTTTCAGATCAGGACTACACTGGGCGTTTGGAGGACACTGTATATACCCTTTGAATATGATTACTATTCTTATCACCAAGGGCTTTTGTGCTTCGAACACTGAAAGGATATCCGCGGCTACTGACCAGGTTGGACAGAGAAGGAATGCTCGGGGTACCTAGCACAATTGTGCGGCAAACGATTATTCCTGTCACCTAAACCGCCCATGCGAAAAGAACCGAAGTCGCTCAGGTGTCTTATCGTGCGTTCATCCCTGTCCACCTATCCAGGCCAACAGACTCGAATGCCCTCCAAATGTACCGGAGTCCTTGCCGATTCTCGCCCAGGCTTTCCGATCCTCAGTCCCTCATCTTTTCCGTCCCACCCCAGTTCCGACTGCCTCCTTGAAAGGCATGCGAATTGGAATTGCAGTTGGCCTCCTTGACAGAGACCGCCAACGCTGGTCTCGTTCGTTACGCCCACAGACTTCTTTGAATAGTGCTCCTTTACCAGGCGCATGTCAGGCATCATCAGGTCTCTCCGTCCCAGTTTACGAGGGCTCTACTAGCGTCCACTTTCAGTCTTACCGTGATGACGCGGGAGCAGACTTGCACCCTGCACCAACCTTCAGCCGATGTGACAGCATTACAGGTCTCCACCAGCCGTGTTACTGATCAGCGCGTACTCAGACATCTCGGTCCATCGGTGCAAGGATATACATTTGTAGTTTATCCAATGGACGTCAAGTTACCGGGCCTTCGCCCTTTCGATGCATGTGATATGAGCCTCTCAGGGGCAATACAGCCATATACCGAGTATAAAGTGAGGTGATTCCCGCAAGACTGAAGCTTGACCTCGCTACACTTCCAACCATCGATCTCAGCTGGCTAATTTTGAACAATAAGTCTCAACGCTGTCCATCGGTATTTTTTTTTCCCGAGATAATGAAGCTCTCTTCGGTAGTTAGCTTGCTTGCTTGCACAAGCCTAGCAGTGGCCCAGATTTCGGGTATACCGAGCTGCTCTGTGAGGCATACCACGCACTCTCCCCTCCTGATAGCCGCTGATATTTTCATAGCTGCAATGTTTCATCAGTGCCATGTCCCACGATGGCTGCTCCTCCCTGACAGACTTTGCTTGCCACTGTGCCAAACCCGTTCTTGTGAGCGAAGTCACTCCGTGCGTTGAGCAAGCCTGTAACGAGGAAGACCAAGCCTGTTAGATCCCTTCCATTATCTCAGCATACTCCATCAGCCCTACTAATAGCCCTAAAGCTGTTTCCAGCGCTGTCGTGGCCGAATGTTCCAGCGCCGGCGTCCCGATTTCAATTCCTGCAGTCGGTGGTAGTCCACCCCCAACCACAGAGAGCGACCCAACCGCGACAACTGAAGTCACCACTTCGTCGGACGGCCTTGTCAGTCCCTCCGGTCCTGTGATGACCCTTCCCACTTCCACTGAACTAGTACCAATGCCGTCGTCCACTCCCGTCGGCTCTTCATCATCCGTACCTGTTTTACCAAGCCACACTGGATCGTTGAACGCTACGAGTTCGCCGCCGTTCCTTGGAGGCGCTGAGACTATTCACGCCGAGGGGTTGCTGGCTGGTGCGGCTGTTGCTATCGCCGCGGGATATTTGGTCTAGACGTACTACTGATGGACCTTTCCGCTTTTCGTATTGACGGTAGGCTGGAGGAGCAAGCATTGATGGAAGCGTGAGAGTAATCTCTGATAATGTGATTATGTATTTGTTTGCCTTCAAGGGTGTTTGGCAGCCATAGTTTCAGCTGTTGAATCAATATGCCATCGTAACCAGTTGAATGGTGTATAAAGAACCTGTTTGTGACTAGAAATCACCAAAGACTAGCGAAGACCAAAGAAAGATTTCCATTCATGTTCATTGTAGTACCCTATTAAAGCGAATCCTCAAAAGTTTACCTGTCAAGGATGTACAAAGTTCTTTGAGAATAGGGCTAAGTACAATGAAGGCTTTACCCATTCCCCCATTGTATTTTTATTTCACCTTTGTGCCATAACCGTGAATTACAAAGGATTATAGAAGGGTTCTATTTGTTTACTGGCTCAGGTAAGAAAGAAACTTCACTGCGTTATGTTGTCACCGAGGACTGATGAACACAACTGAATCCCACCATGGCCTGAGTACTCAACTTCCATCGCTACTTCCCTCTCTACAACACCTTGCCATCCCCTCTCACTTAAAAGCCCAAATCCCAAGTCCCCCGTTCCCTAAGTGAAAGCATTCAAAATCCGACAACAACCCTCGATCTCAGCCTTCAGACAATCCTCTAGAATGAGACAGTCACTCTACAATATGCCGCCCCGACCCTCAAGACCAAGACAAACACTAAGACCCAGCACCGGCCACGGCCGCCAAGCTTCACTCATGGTCATTTTCGTCACCTTAGTCTCCATTGCCGACGTGGTAAGCTGCATTATCAGACTGGCTGAGACGGCACTCGACGTCTATGACTTGCTCCGCGGTGCTCAGGATTCAGGCACCGGCGCGGGAGTGTTCAGACGGTGGGGAATATTATCGATTTTGGTGGGTTTGTATTATTTGGTATTTTAATCTTGCTTAATCTCCTATGTTTTGTGTTGACTTGGCTGACGGGTGATCATGACGGTTTAGTCGGCGGCGAGAATCAGCTGGATTGCTTGTGAGGTAGTTTTCAGAAAACATGTTCGGCCTTGGGCTTGGGAAAATAGGGCATTTGGGTACTGGGCTGGTCTGGTTCAAGTGATGGGGCTGACTGGTGAGGGGTCGGACGTGGTGAGTGCTTGGTTCAGATGTGTTTGTGTTAGTGGGTTGAGACTGATATGATTTGGGAAAGGATGCGGTATCGACCTGTAGTACGCCTGAGCCTGGACAAGCCGAGGAGACAAACTGCGACGACGGACAAGCACAAGGAAAGCAGCAAGAGAAAACGCAGGTCTTGGACGGGCAAGGTGATGGAGAGGACAATGCAGGCGTTCAGGTCGACGAAGGATCCATGACGCCATCCAAGAGCAACAGCAACAAGAACAACAAGAAGCAAAAAGCGAAAGGCAAGAAGAAGGGAAGGGGAGGACGAAAGTGAAATCCCTGGGCTTGCTCACAGGACTTGACCCCCTTGTTGCCGGAGTCTCTCTTTTCAGTATCGGAACCTTCCTCATCCGCCAACGCCCTGATGCCCTGGATGTGCTCAACTTCACACTCGCTGTCGGAGCTCACGAAAGCTTGTTTATTGTTGGCACCCACGTCACGAACAGAGCATCCAATCCAAATGGTTCCAAACTGAGCATCGACATCGCTCTGGATTCCGGGACCAGCGTCTCTTGCATCACAACCTATGGTTATAATTCCGGTTTCAGACTCGTCGCTTTTGTTGCTTGTGCCAACTGTGGCGTTGGAGGAGGATGCAGCTTCAGAGTTGACGAGGGTACTGGCATCCGAGACCTGGTCACTGACATCGCCTTCGTACCCAGAAGAGTGAGGGTCGTTGTCTTCGTTGTGGTTCTTGGAAGACATGGCTGTTTTCGTCAACTCGAGGTGGCTGGTACAAGAGAGCAATGAGTATTTGGATCAAAGTTGTATGGAGATATGTTTCGTCTTTTAAGTTTGATATCAAGAGAGCACAATAATGAAGGTGATTCAGCGTTGCAAGAAAGGGACCCAGTAGAAGCCGTGGAAGAAGTACAGTTGGGGAAAGAAAGAAAGATACAACAAGGCAAAGGAAGATCTAACAGAGACATTCTAGTTTGCGTGAATATTTCAGTAGCCATAACAATGCATCTGGCATACAAAGTGCACTAGAACATTCGTCACTGAGAACCCTAACACAAGTTAACATGAGTGAAGTGAACCACCGCTAACTATCCATAGCAGCCAATGAGCGACAGAACAGTTCATGAAATGAAGAGAAAAAAAGAATAAGCTGCATTGATCTAATGAAACTTGGTGCCAGTGTTCTGGCTTACCTCACAACCAAACCTGAAGCTCTAATGGACAGCAAGATTCTGTACTTCCTAGCCATCCAAAATATCTATACCTAAAGTGAAAAGCAACAATGTAAGAGTTCAAAAAAAAAGAGGTTGGATTCAACAAGTCTAGCAATGCTTTGCTATATTATGCTCGAGAAGAGAATGAGAGTAATAAAGCAACCGGGGTATCAAATACAAGAAGGAAATAGCCCCAGGGCTAATATTGATACCAACCGAACAACCAACTAGGACCAACACCCTCCTTTACGGCACCCATAGACGTACAAACCCGCCAACCTCCTGGCGACAGGTTACGCAGCTCCCAAAGTTATTCATCGCCAGACTAACCCTGCAATCTTCACAGATACAAAGACACCGGCAGGGCCAGACGATGATGGAGCGTGAATTTGTCTGGCAGACAACGCAGGGTGGGCCGCTGGCTCCTAGGCCTGATGCGCCGGATTCCCAGGTTTGTTCGGTGCTTGGGGTACTTGAGAGGGCTGCAGAGCGTTTGGTTAGGATAAGGTTTTCTAGGATTTCGGACTCGTGCTGGGTGGTTGGTTTTTGGCTTCCACGCGCCGAGTTGCTTGGTAGGCGGGTGTGACGAGCGCTGAGTAGAACCTGGGCTCGTTGTCGTTCGACTTGTTCTTGGTATTGACGGCGTGTAAGGACTCGCCCTTCGCGTCCGGCGTTGAGGTGGGCTGCTAGGATTCGGGCTTCTTGTCGTGTTTCTTCATCGCGCGGGTCGAGGAGACGTGCAATTGAACCGACATCCATCAGGGACTCTGGCGCGGGTGTACCATCTCTGGAATATCGGTCGGGAAAGGGGTCCGTCTGCGTAGGTGTGCGTCGACCGTCCGATTCGTCTTCCCATTCGGAGTCGGTGGTGGTCATAGTAGACACGACACTAGTCGTATCATCCCAATCATCCTCTGCCAGGGCATAGTCTGGGGTTTGATCTTGATTCCCCCATGAGCCGCCAGCTTTCCACCAATTGTAGAGCTTGTCGTCTAGCCGCTGTTCGTCGGACGGGTTCCAGTTGTCGGCGTTCAAGCGCTCTCTCTTTCTCATTTCCTTCTCAACGTCGAACTCATTGTTTGCCGGTAGCTCTAGCTCTCCTTCATCGGTGAGCATCCAAAAGTCTAGCGACTCGGCCATCATCTTGCCCGACTTATCCTGTCCGGCCTTTTGCCGTACAATATCCTTGAGCCACCGAGGGCGGGCAGTGACCCCTATGCGGGACAAAGTCCTATCAGATGCGAAAGCCATCCACTTGAACATGACGTAAAAGATAGCGCGCAAAAATGCAACGCCCTGGTAGCACCGCACAAGGCCACGAAAGGCACCCACACCACCAGGGTTAGACTGGTAGCGCGATGATCGCGACTTGTGTTTATGCTTCTCGATCTTCTTTTCCCGACCATAGCCACTTGCCCATTCCGACGAGGCCTCTTGAACTTCAAATATAACGGATTCTCCACTCTCAAAAGGTAGTTCGCCGGTACTGACACCTGGAGACTGCTGTGATGAGCGCATTCGGCGTGTGTTCTCGAGCTCGGTCAGCCTATCGTCTTCAAGCCATGTCATATTGCGCGCAACAACACCTCTTCCTTCGTTGAGAAAAACAGCTTCACTGGCTGCAGTCAATGCAGTGTAACCAATTCTAAGGAGTGCAGAGTAGAAATCTTCGTGTCGATTAACGCGCACACTTCCGACTTGGTTCGACCCCTGCATATTCTCATGCGCTAGGCCAAACCTTTCTCGAAGGGACAGCTGGTGGTGCGTATCCGAAGGTAGAGAGAAGGCAGTGATGAAAAGGGCAAGTGAGTAGATGGCCGCGCATACAATTATTCCACCTAAAATCAACAGATGTGGCACAAATCCTACCACGCAGACGGTCGGGAACTTCAGGGATAAGTCGTCGGTTCCCAGGGTTGTGCCACCAGCGAGACCCCACATCATAGCAGCCATGAAACAGAGACCCCAAAAAGTTGTATTGAACAAACGGTACCTGCTTTGTTTCCCGATGACGTCGAGCACATTCGAAGATAGGCAGTGGCAGCAAGAAATCAGAGCAACCAACAGCAATTCGGGCGTTACATTCATTCGATCGAGTATTTGTGATTTAGTGAGCAGGTGTAACGTTGAGCGTTGACTGTCGCCATAGTTGTCCCCGCTTATATTTGGTTTAGATGAGCCAAAGGGTCCCAAGCCAAGTGACTGACTAATGGTGGATTCGGCCTCGGCGAAAGAGAGCGAATGCTCAAAGATAGACATTCCTCCCTCAGTAACAACAGATCTGCCCTGTAAGGAGCTTGATAGTGTTTCCACAAAGTGACCCAGGCAAAGCCGCAAAAAGACGGGCCATAACAGCTTGAACGAGCCGTAAGGAATGTCAGTCCCAATGCGGCTCATGTGCATTGCGCTGCATGACTGCTGGTCATTCTCCCAAGGGAGGAGAAACGAACTAAGAGAGTGTAGGAAGCCGCCATATCCAGCGTGATCAAACGACACACGCTTCCCGGGGCTGCCGTATCGGAGCTCGGGGTAGTCGGGCGATGTTTGGCATCTTATCGCACGAAGAAGGGAGTGTATCTGGGAAACGAAGAGCAAGATCGGAATAATGCGTAAAGCCAGTCGTCTTGTCCAGTCAAGGTGTAAGTGCCGTCTTGTAGAAGCATATATCGCGATTCTATTCGAGACGAGCGCCTCGGCAGAGTTAGCACCACTTTGCAAGTCAACCAGAACCCAAGAGCACTCACCACGGTGAAGCAAGCAATCGACCATCGACTAGTCAGATAGGAGAAAAAGCCGCTAAATTTGATAGCGCTTTGCAGAAGGTCCGTGAATTGTAGCCCAGAATCACCTTGAACTGCCGCCGCCACCACGGCCTCCCTCGCGACCTCACCAGCTGCTTGAGTCGTCGCCGCGGCTACATTTCTCCCCAACCCTGCACCGGGTGCACTCCGAAGGTGTGTGCTCATATCCTCAATACCAACAAATCTTGCAACACGCCGAGGGATGAAGGAAAAGGCGAACGATTCGGCCCGTTGGAGGCCGCGGAGAGGAAGCGAGAGTAGTTCGCGTGGAGCCGAGGATGTGTTCGTGGGCGGTACGGATGAGGCCGGTGCAGAGACATTTGTCGCAGCTGATAAGACCCCAGCTGCTTCGGAAGAGGACATTGCTGTTCGATTCTAGACAATCCGAGGCAGACCGGCAGATGTCAGTAAAGCTGGTACCTGACTTACACACTGAGTCGGGGTAAACTGCGGAACAACGCGGTGAATGGCGCGATCAGTGAATATGCATGATAGATAACGAGCAAGGCAGAAGACCAAAGCGTCTGTAGAAAGTCTGCATCAGTACTCGAGGTGGCGAGCATCGACAGAAGCCCCGGCACAAGAGTAGTAGTAGTAGTAGTTAAGTTGAGGGTGGTTCGAGCCATGCTCATCCCTCCACATCACAGCGGCACTTCCGACGCCGCCACTAGTCCCAATAAAGCAACTGCTGCCTTGCCCACGTGCAAATGCCAAGACTTTATACAAGTACCTAGGTGCAACAAGGACTCTATCAATCGTATAGCTCTAAACTGCAAAGATAATCCTATCTAGGCCCTGGAAATAGAGGCAGTAATTCATGAATTCATATCATAAAGATATGCTAGAATAGCCAGTCTCCTAGCAATCCCCATAGCGAAGCCCATCATAGCTTGTACATGGCGCTGCTGCTGCGGATGCCGTTAAAGACGCATGTATTATCCAAAGGTACATATTGCCGGGTAATAACTTTGAGTGCCTCCTGCGCCACTAAGCCACCAGTCAGCGAAGAGATGTTGTGTAGCTCGCCGCCCTCTGTCCTTCGAAGCTCCCGCGCGGCTTCTAGAACTCGGTCTCGAGCTTGCTCATCGACAATCTTATCTGGAGAAGCAACACCGAGAATGCGGTCAGTTTCAGACAGCCATACTTCTTCGCCGTCCAGGGCGTCCTCGGAATATTTTCCCTCCTGAATTCCCGTCACAACAATATCCAAGATTTGAAACGCCAGAACAACAGGAATAAGAGATTCGTCGTTATCGAGCTCGGCTCTTAGGCGTTTTCGGGTATGTGCGTCTCCCTTCTCCATTTGTGGAATGTTGCGGCCCCGGATCACCTGTATGTGAGAGGCATTCTTGCAGAAAATCTCGATATCCTTCTCAGGAACCTGAGCGGTGCGTCCGAGCTGTGACTCAGTCCGTCTGATGGTTTCTGTAATTTCTGCAATGTCTTGCCGCGCTTTAGATTTGTAAATATTTTGCAAGGAAACATAGTCGGCTGTCTGTGCTTTCATGTCGGGAAGGGAGCCAGGTAGAGGGAGGACTTGGTGCGCTTCATAGAATTGGCGAACTGCTGACGCGATGAGCCAGAAATCGGCGGATCCCGAAGTTAATTGCTTGCACTCTTCCAGCTCGAAAATATCTCGGACTGAGCTACGCAGAGTGAATGGGTTGAGCGATTTGAGCACGGCGGCTACAGCCTCGTCGTAGTTTTCTTCGCCGCCTTGGGCGTTATTAGTCCTTGTGCTTGACCGGACAAAGTCACGGAATGCTGTTTTCTCCTTGTAGTTTGAAGGAAACGTCCCATCTTGAGTCTCTTTCCATTTTTCCAGGTAGTGAAGGAGTAATAGTACGTATGGGACGTGGCCGTGCTGATGGTCATCAAGGGTGTCCAGGTTGCTAATACTAGCACCTGCCGCCGCCAGCTCCGGCCAGGGGTTGAGAAGACGGAGATCCTGTGTCGATTCTGGGTCTGGATGCGTTTCCACTATAGGAAACACGGAGGGAAGTTGAAGTGAGAATGTGGAATAGAACCCGACAGAGCGCGTGTAGAGAACTGGGATCCCTAGCGTGTTGGCACCATCACACACAGATTGTAAAGATGAATGCTTTATAGGGCCAGATATTAAAATTAGCTTATGCTGTGCCAGGAAATCGGGTTCCTCTGACAATACTTCCGCAATAGGCTGATATAGCAAGATCATTAGCATGACAATTGGGCTTGAGATTTGGTGCCTACGTGATAGATATACCTTGGATCTGAAGTTGCCCTCTACATCAGGGTTCAACTCCTTCAGCAGCCGACATGTCTCCTCAGCTCTTGGCTTGCCCAGGCTTTCATTTTCGAGAAAGAAGTTCGCCCCGAGGTCTGGCTCGGTGACCACGGCGGGATCAACAATTGTGAATCCGCCAATACCTGGAAGAACGAGGTTCTTTAGCGTCTCAACTCCAACTACGCCAGATACCCCTGTGCTTTTATTTCCCCAGGGCCCGTCGGAGTTGATCAAAAGCACTCGGGATTCCTCTAGAGCTTGCTGTCCGCTGGCAGCCCAGAGCCGCAACTGGCGGTCGTACTTTCTTTCTTTGGAAGAAGGCCCGGTCAGGGCAGAAGGGAACTCTGAGGTCATATCAAATCAAGCTCCACTGCAAAGTAAAAGGCAATAAACAAGGTGATGAGGGCAAGACAGCAATACGTTTGGAAAGTTGATCCGTCAGTTAGGTTGTAGTAGAGGGAGTCTCGGAACGAGCATCATTGATAATCCGGAGATGAGGGACTGGAATGATCGCGAGGCGTTGATTCCTCATTCCTCAGGCACAATAACTGCCGAGGCTATGACGCCACATTACCCCACCATCGCTCCTGTCAACGTTGCGATTCTGTTGACTGGTACCGATATAAAAGGTAGATCATGCACTTCGCCTCGCATCGAGGTACACGCTAAGAGCTCCAGGCTCTCTAACAAGGTGGATCTGCCTCGAACTGTACCAATTGCAATGAGAATCCTTCCTCGGATTGTCCCCTTCAATCGCTGGTGAGTGGTGCATGGAAAAATCGCTTCGGAGGGGTTTGACCCCCACCGGGCATATCTCCCCCGGACTCGTCCAATATTAATACAGACAGATGCGCAGTCTCCAGTTCAGGTCCACTTCCTGTCGTTCCTTTTCATCCTTTCTTCGTCCTTATACTGCTACTTCCAGCGTTCGCCTATACCCTGTTTCCCCTGTTCCTGTCCGTTTACAATCCACGATGGCCGAGCTCATTGAAGCAGCGAAGCGCGCCGCCGGTAAGGCTGCCGTTGACAACCACTACCCGAAGGAAGCCAAGTTTGTTGGCATTGGCAGTGGTTCAACCATTGTCTATGTCGTCCAGGCCATCAAGGAGCTGGGCGTCGATACCTCTGGGACGCGCTATGTGCCGACTGGCTTCCAATCGAAACAGTTGATTCTCAATGCCGGCCTGACAGCAGTCGAATTCGATTCTGTCCCGGAAGGAACAGTGCTTGACATTGCATTTGACGGCGCCGACGAGGTGGACGACGACCTTAACCTGATCAAGGGCGGTGGTGCTTGTCTCTTCCAAGAAAAGATTGTTGCCCTACAAGCCAAGGAGTTCATCTGCGTTGCTGGTTTGTAGTCCAATGGGCGCCTTTCATTCGAGGTCTGATCGACCGGCTTACTTCTTTTCTACACAGATTCCCGCAAATTGCAGTCCCGTCTCCTGTCCATCTGGAAATACATTCCTATCGAAGTGGCCCCGATGGCCGCTAAGCGAGTTCTTACTGCTCTTAAAAAATTAGGCAGCATTGAACCAGCACTTCGTGCGCAAGTCGGCTCCAAGGAAGGCCCCTTGAAGACGGACCAGGACTTCTATATTATTGACGCGCCTTTCCCACAACTTCTTACAAAGTCAGACGTGGCGGCTGGACAGGATGGCAGCGGCAAGGGCGGCATTTGGGAGGTAGAGACGCTATCAGTGGCAATCAAACAGATTCCTGGTGTATTGGACGTGGGTATCTTCTCTGGCGTAACTGGCCCCCAGGCCCAAGCAGCCGGCGGTATTGGCGGCCAGAAGCCCGTTGCTGCGTACTTCGGAATGCCTGACGGCTCAGTGCAGGTCAGGAAGGCGCCTCTATGAGGTACTTTGGTATGGTGAAGATAATGTGATGATCATATAGCGATGGTATAGTAGATACAATTGATGATTACATGTTACATAGATTGCGTCAGTGTTGAAGCAGTGATACAAGCCCAAGAACTTACTTCAACTACTCTTTCAAAAAAGCCGTGCTTGTAAGGCTCGATTATGATTATATTCCACTTTATTTAGCACCTTTACCCTTCGCTTCGGTTTCTCCAAGCTCACGCACGAAAATCTTGACTGTCCCGTCAACAACCTCATCCTTCCCATCCTCATACCCAGGACTAATAGCAATGGCTAGGTACTTCCCACTAGAGCTGAATCCCACGGCAGCAATACTAGACGGATACTTCTGATACTGCCTAATCCTCCTCTTTGCAATCCCATCCCAAAGCGCAACAACACCATCCCCACCACCAGACGCAAAAGTCCCATGAACAGGGTGGAACGCCAACGAATTAACCGGGTACACCACATCAACATCATCCGACGCCTGTCTGTGACATTTGAACGCATATTTCCTCGCCTGCGACTCAGCTGACGGATCGAACCACTCCACCGCGACGCGCCCTTCAATGCTTGACGACGCGTACCCCGCGTCATCGGGCATACAGGCAACGCACCGCGTCATGAACTTCAGACTACTTTCCCGACGCTGCCAGGGCTCGATCTCGACTTTTGTTCCGGGCTCCCCGGTTTCGGATGTAAGGAGCGAGAGCGACTTGAGGTCGTAGATGTGCAGTATTCGCGAGGCCATGCCGACGACGAGCTTCGTTGCTGTGAGGGACATCGAGAAGGGCTTTGAGGGGAGGGGAATGGTGGAGTACGTTGTGTCTGTGGTTTCGGTGCCGATGCGGTGCACGTGTAATGTGTTGTCCCACGAGGCGGATATCACCATATTGTGCTCCTTGCTGTAGACGACGTTTCGTACGCCGGCCTCGTGGCTACTGAGGACGGTTTGGGTGGATGATGCTATGTCGATTCTGAGAAAGGAAAGGCTCAATTAGCGTTCCAGTATGTTCATGCGATGCTTACGGTAGCGGTGACTGTATAAGGACGACGCACTCACCTCTTCACATCCCAGTCCAGCCCGGCTGTGTAGATTTCGTCCTCCGTCGCCCCAAAACATACGTCCAGCACTGGGGCGCGGTGCTCAAATTTCTGCATTAACTTTCCTTCTCCGGCAGCTCCATTCTCATCGCGCAAGTCGTAGACGTAGACATTCTTATCCCATGATGATACAACGAATCGCGTAGAATCAGGAGCGGGAGAGAACTTGAGTGCGGAAATAGCATCAGTCGGCGGGAACGCGATTGTGAATTGATCTGGATAGAAATTAGTTCTCCTGGGCCATAAAACTTCCACAGCTATACTTACTTGAAGTCATCGTGGTCTTTGTACAATGACAGTATCCTGAGCTCGAGGCTATGAAGCTTTCGGCGGTCGGCCTGGTGATGATGCGGCTCTTCGCAGATCGTTTCTGCCGCAGTTTGCCGCCTTGTAATCATCTCCCCGCTATCGCGACGAGCCTCGAATTTCTTTTTCTGCAAACACTCATCAGCCCCTTCTATACCTTTGGTGGTTCACGATGCCGTTCGCACAACTAGTAATAGGCCCTCCAGGAGCGGGGAAGTCGACTTATTGCAATGGCATGCACCAGTTCCTCGGTGCCATCGGCCGCAAATGCTCCATTGTGAACCTTGACCCCGCAAATGACAAGACGTCTTATCCGTGTGCGCTAGACGTGCGCGACCTTGTTACGCTTGAGGAGATAATGACTGAAGACCAGCTGGGGCCGAATGGGGGTGTTTTGTATGCCCTGGAGGAACTCGAGGAGAACTTTGACTGGTTGGAGGAGGGGCTAAAAGCACTGGGAGGTATGCGCGATACTCGCCAACTCTGTGGCTTGAGTGTAGGCTAATAGTTCTGGTTTGGATCCTAGATGACTATATTATATTTGATTGCCCTGGGCAGGTAGAGATCTTCACACATCACTCGTCTTTGCGGAATATCTTCTTCAAGATACAGAAGGCTGGTTATAGAGTGCGTCTCTACCTATGCATGTCATATCAAGCAGGTATAAATCTAGCTAATGCCGGGACCACAGCTAATAGTATTACACCTGATCGATTCTTACAATCTCACCCTACCATCGATGTACATCTCCTCACTCATCCTTTGTCTCCGCGCAATGCTCCAAATGGACCTTCCACATCTCAACGTCCTCACGAAAATGGATAACCTATCCAACTATACCCCGCTTCCATTCAACCTAGACTTTTACACCGAGGTTCAAGACCTCTCATACCTCCTTCCCCATCTCGAGTCCGAGTCATCCAGATTGTCACACGAGAAATTCGGACCGCTGAATAATGCCATCATCGACCTGATCGAAGAGTTCGGGCTCGTGGGATTTGAGACACTTGCAGTGGAGGATAAAAAGAGCATGATGAATCTGCTCCGCGTTATTGACCGCGCAAGTGGGTATGTGTTTGGGCCGGCGGAGGGCGCAAATGACTCTGTTTGGCAGATGGCTGTAAGAGAGGGTATGGGACAGATGGATATTCGGGATGTACAGGAACGGTGGATAGATGCCAAGGAGGAGTACGATGAGCTAGAGCGGCGGCAGCTAGAAGAGGAGGCTAAGAGGCTAGAGGAAGAGGCGAAGAGACATCAGCAAGCCGCGGCAGGTCAAGCTGGAGACGACGACGATGATGATGATGAAGATGACGACGACTTCGGCCCCAATGCGCGCATACCAGACGGAGGAGTGAAAGTTATACGGAAGAATCCGCAACCATAATAATAAAGTCATGAAAGCGCAATGTAACATAGGGTATCTCTAACGAATAAAGGATGTACAACAACCAGTGTCCAAGCTCCAACACCATAGCACCCGCCAGCAGACCCTCAATCATCCCCATCACTATCCACATCAACATCCACATCAATATCTATACCATCCACCTCACGACCACTCGTCCCCCTCGCAGTCTCCTCCAACCCCCCAACCAACCCCCCAAGAACCCCATCCTCCTGCGCGCCCCTAAGCCTAACAATCTCCCTCCTCGCGCGCCGTACAGCCTCCTCCTCGGCCTTCCTAATTGTCCCGGAAACCCTCACAACGCGAAACACACAAGGCCGACTCATATTCGCCAGATCAACGCGTTTGAACTTGCCGTCGCTTATATCCGGGACGCGGGTCATGTATGTGAGTGCGGTCCAGACAAGCCGGTAGGATGCGCGCGGGCAGCGGATTATGGCTGTTGATGTTGCGGGGGAGAGGTATTTTACTGTTTAACGAGATAATATCAAATCAGTCAACCGGGGCAGAATTCGAAAAGAGATAAAGAAAATGGAGAGGAAGCGAGCATCCATACCACTAACACCCCCCGCCCCAACACCACCTAGTCGACCAACGCCCCAATCTCCAAAAATTTCGGCAACTTCATCGCGGACCATCTTCGCTAACAGACTAGGCGTTAAGGCATCGGATGTGGGCGCGTGGATTCGAAGCTGGGGTTGCGGGCCATTGCCATTCTCCTTGCGGGAGGAATTTGAGGACTTCAGGGCGGAGGATGGGTCTGGGTAGAGGATGTCGATGAGGAGGTAGCGGTGTTTGACGCGGACCATTTTGGTAGGTTCGTCTATGTCTTGGTAATCGAGAGGGTAGTTTAGAGAGGATAGAGTGGCGCGTTGCGAATGTGAGGCTCGTTGTTGTTAATGTTGCTAGAAGCTTTGATGGCGTGCCGGAGCTTTTTTTTTTTTTTCGCGAGTCACTGATAAGACCTGGGGGCGCCGATATACCATGGGCCAGTCACCTCTGACGTCATCCCCCACGCGATATCACCTTTCACAGGATTTAGCGCCGAGCGTCATGATCCGTGGGCCTCGTAGCTGATCCTGGACTAAAACACCTGTCTGAAAGGCACCCGCTTAGAGTTCCGATGAACTGTAAGGGTTCTGCGTGAGGTCCACGAGGCACTACTGGGCATGGTCAGAGGCGCAGCGAAGGAAAGTGAACTGTGGGCACCCTGGAGGCGGCGCAGAGACGGCACTCCATTCCTCCACTCCCCCTGTGTGTTCTCGACCCGATTTCTGGGTGCTATACAGAGAGCTTTTGAGTCTTCAACATTTCTGCGACGCTTGCACATATTGAGCAGTTTCGGTTGTCTCATTGCAGTTTCAAGGCGATGCATCTAGTTCATGTACCATTGAATCAAGGCGTGCAAAGACGCTACTAGGTTTATAGACAGTTGGTCCCTGATGGTACAGACTCTCCGTGGTGCATCCATGCGAGATTCTTGGTCAAACAAAAGAAGTCTAAGAGTCTAGGACTAAGACAGCCAGGACGGGTATGTTCAGCAGAGCACCCAACTGGGCATGCATGAAGTGCGAGGTTGGAAAACAACGAAGCATTTCTATATCTTATTATTTCCAGACTGGCTCGCCAAGCAGTGTGATGGGACATTTCGGGCATTTCCGGTCAAAGTGAGTGACAAATCACTAAACGCAAACTGTCAAAAAAAAGGAACAAAGACCTGACAAGGGCTTAGTTGCGTTTTTGAGCCCCTCTTAGCTTCCTTGGCTGCGGTTCAACGATTCACACGAAGGAATGCCGAATAATGCTTCCCGTCAATGAAGGGAAGGTGCGTATACGTATCCACGTAGTGTGAGGCCGAGGGCATTGCGCGGCGACCAGGTGGCTTGGTCAAGGTTTGGTTGACCACCTCGCTTCTGGGCGTCTTGTTTTAGCGCAGCCTCCCTCCCCCCCCCTCCCCGAGACCCCTGTGACCCTGTCAGTGTCGGGACGGGCCCGTAGCCTCCTGCCCCATCCGGGGTGGGTCGTCGATGTCTCAACATGAACGAAATCGCCGGTTCAGGACAAAGAAGTCAATCCGAATATGGAAACGATGAGTGACCGAGTCCTCTCTGTCTTAACTACTCTATAGTAAGGGACTGTGGAGTGTGGACCGTGAGTCTGTGACCGGAGATCGCTGGTCTCACACTAAGTTGCTCCGTCGTCGAACCCTGCGGCGAATCGAACCCGATGTAGCCCCTCAGGCGCTACCGGGCCGTACTTATGGTTCTCAGGGTATGCTGCGCCTCGCGGGTATGTACTCTGTATGGCGCCTATGGTCTGACACTGTGAGTTAGAGGCGAGTCCTCGATCCTCATTGCCTAAAGAGGGGATGGTCTCTTCCTTTGTGTGGACTTTACGGACAACCGCGCGTCCTGCGCCAGGCAACACAAATCTTCCCAGCATTGATCCAAGCGATTCACACATTGTGAAAGCACAGGGGAATTCACTCTGTGAACTACTTTCTCTCATAAGCGGCGGTCGAACCCATATTGCAGGCCCCAGTACAGAGTACCACTCTCACCTCTGACGTCCCTGAAGCCCTTATTTAGTTCCCTTGTCCTCTAATGTGTGAGAGCCGTTCCTCTTTCTACACACCCAATACTACAGTTCTGACTGCTCTTGTGTGCGGATAGATACAAGTTGAAGAACACAACATGGCCCCAGCACACTCAGAAGAGTCCCTGAGACCAGAAACCGACTACGAACGATGGCTCCGAGAGCAAGGTAAGAACTACGTACTACAAGAAGAGCCAGTCTACGGCCCTGACATAGAAGATCTCGACGACTCGACAGAGAACAGCCAAGGCGCTGGCCGTTCAAGAGATGGGGATCAATCAATCTCTCACGGGTCTTTGATTAATCCATCTTTACAACAACCCATAACACCATCAACACCTTCATCTTCACCGAGCTCCCGCTTTCTCGGCCTCAGTAACTGCTCGACCACTTGCAACGTTATCCTATCTGTGTTACTCACCCTGGTCCTCATAAAGATGGCCAAAGCATTTCGAAAACGGCGCCGCTGAAAGACGTGTGATCTCTCTTGCTATGTTTCCTTCCCCTCTCCAATGAAAGGCTTGGGGCCAGGGCATGTAACTCTGCTGTCAGCGTTGTGGAAAATCAGGAGTAGGAGAATTGCTCATATGCTGCTTGCGGGTCGAGCTACATACAGTACAGACCGTTGAGAAGAACTGGTCGGGCTTGGACAAGAGTAAGCAAACCTGTTGGCTATCTCATGACCTCTTGTGCTAAGAGCTCCTTATTAGGTAGCCTATTCTGTCTAAAGACAGCAAACAACCTTTCAGGTCTCCCCTCTTCCCCTCATCAAAATCCGGATATACTCGCAACCGACGCAAACACACCACCCCCCTCCTTCCCTCAAAAAAAACCCTCTTCCTCATCACACCCATTACCGTGCCCGTTTATCCTCTCCTGTAAGAGCATCTTCCACTCCTATTCCTCTTCCGTTTATTCCCAAGAAGCCGAGGCATATCGTACTGAATCGGATATAAAGTCACAAACTCCCAGTCCAGGATCCCGAAGAGCGTTCCATCCTTGACGTTGATAAAACCTAGATTTATCCGCTAGTCACAGTGCGTAAGGACATAGGGTCTGTATTATGGTAGAGGGGCTTTGAGGCTTAGCAGGGCCTTCTCGAAGTGGGAAAGCCTGGGATGGCCTTTTGGCGGAGTTCCCTGGCTAAATATAGCGTCCCATAATAATCGTCCGAATGGAACGATCCGTAGCGTTTAGGTTAGATAAGAGTAACAGCGACGCACAGGGCCTTCCATCGACTTTGCATACGGGTCTCGATGTAAGACACCGTAGGTAGTTATAGGCGAACACCAGCACCAACAACTGCATCCGCTATGCTCTGGTCCTTGATAGCGAAGATGGGCAAATTCAAATGCCTCGAAAGGCCTGTATCCGTTCCGTTATCATAATAACCCGATTCTGGCTATCGAAGTGATGTAGGGTAGTTGGATCCATGACTTGGATATCAGGAGCCTCGGCAAGGTAAGTGGGCGAGTATTGTGGCTTCGATTTGCGTGCCATGGAAGATTTTAACGTAGACTGTGTAGTGGCGTTAGGTTTGTTAGATGGGGAGGGGGTTTAGCTACAGGCTGTGCAGGGGTTTGAGCTTAATTCTGGTTGTCGTTCAGGTATGTGGGAGTTTAGTTAGTAGGCACGTGGTTAGTTGTGGAGTGAAGTGGCACAACTACAAGCCTCATGGAATTAAGATTGCGGGGGAGTGCTGGTCAGGTGTGTTACTATTTAAACTCCGTACCCTACAGCCTGCGAGTTCTTTGCTTTTCTTAAGTGCTGGGCTAGGGCGCCTAACTTTAGGTGAAGATTAGGGCTAGCCATATCATACTACAATCAACCAAGGGCCGCAACAAATCATCCACATTCGTGTCTCATGTGTGCTCTAATATGTAAAAATGAGAGGGAAAAAGTAAAAAAGTAAATTGAAATGCATAACATAGGCCATCATAACTCCTGACGTATTTTATGATCCCGGAAGGTCGCATGTGTCCAACACCGGCTTCCTCCACGAGCGAAAATGTATAATGATTAGAAAAGGTATTAAAATTATACGTTAACCTCGACACGGCCCTCCTGGCCACCCTTCTGGAGGGCGGGGAGGAGGTATGTGATGTCGTCCCAGGGGTGACGGTAGAGACCGGTGCGCAGTCTCTTCTGGTCGAGATAGTGGGCAATCAGACCCATGCTGCGACCAAGGACGAAGAGACCGTTGAGAACTCCCATCTTCATGTAGTCCTCGGACTCTTCAGCGGAGAAAGCACCGCAATTGCGCATCAGATCCACGAAGCAGACAGCAATACAACCGTCGACGTTGAGGATGAGGTTGTCCTTCTTGGAGGTTGTGACGGTCTCGACAGCGATGGCGTAGTCGAGTAGCTTAGTGCTGGGGAAGTGCTTCTTGACGTAGTCCTTGACCAGCTCGACACGGAGATCGGGGTTGTTGCGGGACTTGATACGGTGACCAATACCAGGGACTGATTATCACGTTAGTAAGAATCCGTTGTTCAAATTGATTTCAAGGGTACATACTCAGCTTGTTCTCCTTGCGCATGGTGTCGACAAAGTCACGAGGGCTCATGCCCTTGTCGAAGGCCTTGGTGAACTCCTCAGCAGCGCCATCCAGGGCACCACCGAAGCGGGAACCAATGGTCAGAAGACCAGAGACAAGAGCACTGATGAGGTCCTTGCCGGCACGGGTGGTAATGATGGTGTTCATGGCACCAGACACGGCGGGACCGTGGTCCGCGGTCAGCATAAGAACCATCTCCAAGAACTTGGTGGCGTAGCTAGGGAGACGGCGGCGGAACCAAAGAAGAGACATGACACCACCGATACCAATGTCCTCCTTGAAGACATCGGAGATGGGCATACCGGCGTACAGCAGCTCCTGGCCACGGTCGTCGGAGATGGTGGAGATGAAGGCAGCGGGCTTACGGATGAGACCCAGCTCCTGAGCCCAAGAGTAGTCAATAGGGATCTTAGGGGGAACAGGTTCACGCTGAGGGGTGATGACACCCTTCTGGACCTGCTCATCGTAGACCTTCTTGAGGACGGCAGGCATGTCCTCGAAAGTCTCGGGGACAAAAATTCCGGCCTCGCGCATGGCCTTGTTCTTGGCAACAGCGGTCTCAAGATCAGAGTTGGCGGAGGCACCGGCGTGACCGAACTGAACCTCAGTCTTGAACATGCTCGCGCAAGTACCGATAGCCCAGGCGACGATAGGCTTGGTGATGACGCCGTTCTTGACAGCCTCGATCACTCGGTACTCCTCAACACCACCGACTTCACCGAGCAAGACAAGAATCTTGCACTCGGGCTCGTTCTGATAACGGAGGAGGTGGTCGATGAAAGTGGTGCCCGGGTAACGGTCACCACCAATGGCGACACCCTCGTAGACACCGTCGGTGTTTTGGGAGATGATGTTGTTGAGTTCGTTGGACATACCACCAGACTTGGAGACGTAACCAACGGAACCCTTGCGGTAGAGCTTTGAAGCAACAATGTTGTCCATCATACCACCAGTGTTACCAATCTTGTAAGCACCAGGCTTGATACCACCAACGGTAGCAGGTCCAATGATGGTGATGCCTTTCTCCTTAGCAGTGACAAGAATCTCACGAGCGCGCTAGATGCAATGTTAGCATAGAGAACTTTCAATCCATTCGCAGACAGAGAAACGCACCCTCTCTGGGACCCCCTCTGCAATGATGGCGATAGACTTGATCTGGGGGTACTGCATCAGCTCCATGGTAGAGCTGTAGACAGAGCGGGAAGAGGCGAAGTTGACGACAGTGTCGACATCGGGGTGCTTGGCGAAAGCCTTTGCGGTGTCCTGGTAGACAGGGAGGAGGGTCTCGCTAGTTCCCCAGTACCTGAACGATTATTGTTAGATGCTGATTCCAACACCTATCGATGATTTGACTTACATCTTGCTGACGAACTGACCGCCGAATGTGTAAATGATACCAGCAACGGAAGGAGTGGAACGCTTGCAGATGAAGTCAAAGTCCAGCATACCCTGGACTGCTCGGGGCTGCATACCACTGCAATTGCCGTCAGTCTATGCAATTACTACCAATTGTAGCAAAAGCACTCACTATACGAAACATCTTGTCTTGTTGTGGAAGAGAGCGTCGGCGAAGGGTGAGCGGACTCGGCTGGGGGGCTCGAAGCGAGTGATGTTATCGTTGGCGTTGGCACCGTTGGCGGTGCTGACCAGAGGAGCGGCAGGCATGGTGGTAGATGATCTGTAGAAGCAATTGAAGTCAGTATGTGTAACAGTCGACGAGATCTATGCGTAGTGGAACTCACCTGTCAACAGAGGCTTCGTCAAGGAGAAACAGGAAGGATTGGAATTAAAGGATTTAGTAGAGCAGAGGTTATTAAGAGGGGAGGAAAAGTTGGGATGTTTCCAACTTGAATGGAGAAAAGTCGAGGATGGAGGACGACGGGGAGAGATGGAGAGGGAAAGGTCAAGGAAGGATGGGAGGAGAGAATCAAAAGAGAGCCAGGTTGAAAATGAAGAAAAAGAGGACGATATCGGGAGCTGAAGGGGGGTTAAGAGGAGGATTACTGATTATTATTATGGAGCTTGAGATGAAGGTGAGGTAAAAAAAGATGTACCGTATCGATGGACGACCAGACCGTACCATACGTGACAGTACGCTGGGGTCGGGATCCACCAACAGGCAGTTGGGGATGCAGAATTCACCGACAACTCAGACTTCAGACTGGACTTTCAACAGTCGAGTCAGCTGGAATTGCTTGGACTGGAAATTTTGCTGCCAATGGTCTGGTTACTCTGGTAAAACAACTCCAAATCATTGTATCAGATAGCTCCGGAGACCGAGAGAAAGATTTTGTTCAGCTCCGTGAGCATGGATAATACTAATGTCACCATTTCCAATTGAGAGACCAAAGAAGAAGTGGTCGTACTTGCGCCTACTCAGAAGAATCTGTCATTTTATGGTGATCGTTCTTGCCGATACCCTGAAGAATCTATCATGAAAGCCGTTGTTGAATCGTGCCGGGGCCTACATCGAAGAATCCAGCATTTGGTGGATACCCCAGACTGTTGGGTCCACGATTAGATACGGGCTGGATTTCCGCCCCGGAACTCGAATCAGACACACTATGGAGCAATATAAAGCGAAGCAAATAGTATAGTAAGACTCAGCAAGAAAAACAAAGGTTCTCTAAACTCTTATTATCCCGAGAAGCTGGGGAACGGAGTATAAGTTCCAAGGATACTCCGGAGTCGACTCTGTGTACAGGGTCTGGTGCCCCTCATTCCGAGCTTCGAGAAGCTCTGGTCGAGGTACCAAGATGCCACCTGATATACCCACCAAATCTCGAATCTCCTAGTCTCGACTAGTATAAAGATAGTGTTATGCAAGTCTGCCAACAGAGCTAGAATATCAGACTCAACAAAACGCGTGGGATGGAGTTGTTGCGGTGGGAACAGGTATTCAGGCTACAGCGTAGGGCGGATACTGCAACCTAAAAATTACCGGGCGGGCGATCCCCAACGCTATCTCGGTATCGATAAAGCTCCAGTAGGAATCAGACGCCTCCCGCCCAACAACAGCTGTCGCTGGAGCTGACCGCACGAGGGGCCCAATGCCCCACCGCTGCTCTGTTCCTCTGGTTTGGTATCTGTCGGTATCAGAATCCTCAGTACTGACATCGTTACCAGGTACCGGCATCAGCACACCTTTTGTTTTCCCCCTCCTCAGCCCCTTCACCATAATTTATCTTCATCTGAAAGGCCTTTTTTTCCGCCGACCTCGCAGACAAATTATTCTCACGTCCTTCCCTCTCTTCCTCCATCCTCCTTTCCTTCTCTTCCATATACTCTTCTTAATTGTCAACCGGGGCTTGCTTCCCATACACGCTTCCTACTACCTTCTACTCTCTCTGTCGACCTTTTACTACCTCACAACCTCTCCTCGTCCCTCACCTCCACATACACCATGTCCGCAAAGTCAATCCTCGAAGCCGATGGCAAGGCCATCCTCAACTACCACCTCACTCGCGCTCCCGTCATCAAGCCGACTCCTCTCCCTCCTTCCAGCACTCACAACCCTCCTCCCAGACTCGCCTCTCTGTACTTCCCCGACGACCTTGCTGTAAAGGATGTTCTCGACCAGGCGGAGGTTACATACCCATGGCTGCTGGTCCCCGGATCCAAGTTCGTGGCCAAGCCAGACCAATTGATCAAGCGGCGAGGCAAGAGCGGTCTACTTGCCCTGAACAAGACCTGGGCTGAGGCTAGGGAATGGATTGAGGCTCGTGCTACAAAGGAACAGAAGGTTGAGACTGTCACCGGTGTCCTCCGTCAGTTCCTCGTCGAGCCTTTCGTTCCTCACCCCCAGGAGACCGAGTACTACGTCAACATCCACTCCGTGCGTGAGGTAAGAATGGTCCCCCAACACCTTGTTTACTACGTCCAGAGCTAATATGTCCTAGGGTGACTGGATCCTCTTCACTCACGAGGGTGGTGTTGACGTTGGTGACGTTGACGCTAAGGCTGAGAAGCTTCTCATTCCCGTCAACCTCAAGAACTACCCCTCGAACGAGGAGATTGCTTCCATACTCCTCAGCAAGGTCCCCTCGGGCGTCCACAATGTCCTGGTAGACTTCATCTCCCGCCTCTACGCTGTCTACGTCGACTGCCAGTTCACCTACCTTGAAATTAACCCTCTCGTGGTTATCCCCAACGCCGATGCCACTTCCGCTGAAGTCCACTTCCTTGACTTGGCTGCCAAGATCGACCAGACCGCTGAGTTCGAGTGCGGTACCAAGTGGGCTGTTGCCCGTAGCCCTGCTAACCTCGGCCTGGCTGCCGCTGCTACGTCCGACAAGGTCAACGTCGATGCCGGCCCTCCTTTGGAGTTCCCCGCTCCCTTTGGCCGTGAGCTGAGCAAGGAGGAGAAGTTCATCTCGGATATGGATGCTAAGACAGGTGCCTCTCTCAAGCTCACCGTTCTCAACCCCAACGGTCGTGTCTGGACTCTCGTTGCTGGTGGTGGTGCTTCCGTCGTCTACGCCGATGCCATTGCCTCCGCTGGTTTCGTCAGCGAGCTCGCCAACTACGGTGAATACTCCGGTGCTCCCACCGAGACACAGACTTTCAACTACGCCCGCACTGTCTTCGACCTGATGCTGCGCGCCCCCACTCACCCCGATGGAAAGGTCCTCTTCATTGGTGGTGGTATTGCCAACTTCACCAACGTTGCCTCCACCTTCAAGGGTGTCATCCGCGCTCTGCGGGAGGTCGCCCCCGTCCTCAACGAGCACAAGGTTCAGATCTGGGTTCGTCGTGCCGGTCCCAACTACCAGGAGGGTCTCAAGAACATCAAGGCCGTCGGCGAGGAGCTTGGCCTCAACATGCACGTCTACGGCCCTGAGATGCACGTCAGTGGTATCGTTCCTCTTGCTCTCCAGGGCAAGCAAACTGATATCAAGGAGTTTGGTTCTGCGTAAACGAAAAAAAAGAGGGGCGTTTTCTGATCTACATAATTTAATTCTATACGAGGTTCATTCTCAACGCACGGCATGACGGTTTTCTATATTTTCATTCTTGTTTCCTTCTCTTAAATCCATGGTAAAGATGATTGACGAAGGTGATATTTCCTTGTACGGACAGACTTCAGGTTCTTAGATCCAAAATAGAACATACTTCTAAAGTCAATCTCAATCTTAGCTTTGTCTAGTAATAGGCAGGTGCGGCCCATCACTGACTTCCCCCATTGCCGATACCCATGAATTTCTTCTTAATACCCTCCAACGATTCCCGCACCCTTCAGCGATAATTTAACCCACTGTTAGAAAACCAGTGCGGATCCAACATCAGCTCCTCAAGCCCAAGACAAAGCCCTACCCAGTCAACGGACTGCCGAGTCTGGGAGGCAGCTAAGTCCGTTATCAGAAATACAAGGCTAGGACTGCATCGCCCAATCCAGTATGAAGTCGGTAACGTCCACTGAAACGCCACAAGCAGGTTCCTTGTATCGTCAATCCTCGCTTGAGGACTTGAACGATCCTCCTTGATCACATCCATGATCGTGAAAACAATATCAAATGGTACGTTAGCAAAGACAGAGGGCGGTGATAGTGGTGTCTTCTTGGTCTTCTTTCTCACCTGTTTTCGAGGTTTTGGTGGTTCTGATGGTTCTGATGGTATTCTTTAGCCGCCTGCCTAATCAACGCTTGAATTTCAGGAATCCGCAGCGGACTACCCTGCTTGTGCCAAATTGGTCAATCCAATCTCCTTCCATAACGGTCCTGTGTGGGTACAAGAAGGCTCTTCGGATTGATCCCGCTCTCACGTCATCGCCCCAGACAGGTCCCTGATCAAAGCAGCAATACTCATAGCGCTCTCCAACAAGGTGCAAAATTTCATAGCTGGAGTGCCCCAGCTCTCTGTACTCTTCCCGGTTCCAAGGGTGAATGCACGCAGGTTCCCCTTCAATTCTACCTCTCCGGTCTCGCGACATGCAAGCTGCCAACAGTCCGTGTGCATGGGATACCCGATGCGCCTCCCGGCTTCTCGATTCCTATCTGGCCCGAAGAGGTTGGCCATGTGGAAGGTGGCGTTCCAGCGGTCCTCGACTTGTCCGCATGCGTTGCTCACCCGGGCTCGAAGGGGTTCTATTGAGACGGGGCGAGGACGCGACTTTGAGAGTGACCCGTATGCTATTTCCGAGAGGGCGATGCGCTTCGAGACTGGCTCGTCGAGGACTAGACTCGACCCATTAGAAATGGCTCCATGAATACCGATCTAGGTGGGTATATAGAACTTACTCGCCCGGTGATAGGGCAATCTGTCGACTCGGCCCTTCTTTGGGTAGTATTCGTCTTCCACCTGAGCGGTGGGGACAGTTATGGACATTTTCTCCCTCTTGTCCCTTTTGCTTTTTCTGATCTTTATCCAGTCTTCTCGTCCTTTGAGGCCGTGCCCTCTGTTGCTGGGAATATCTACGCTCAGATTATGCAGCGGACTTTAGGGTAGTACCTCGACATCGTAGATACTCGTCGGCTGAGCTTACGGACCCTTGTTCATTGGGACAAGGTGGTGATATTTACATAGACATCTCTTCTGGCAATAATACCCGCCGGAGCTAGTCCGGATTACATCTCTCTTTAAGCCTACCTATGGCTTGGAATATGTGATGGTCAGCCATGGTAGTACTATAGTATGTTTGGTGGAGTGATATAGTATGGGAACAGCGGTACAAAACAGTCGTAAAGAAACACGTAAAGCAAATACAGCAGTCCAAATAAGCTTAAATTTAACATCGAGATCAAGAAGGTCCACACAAGCTGTTCCTGATCGCATGGGGCTGCCTGTCATGGAGATAATTAAAGATGGGGTCGTGGCGTGGGTGACAGTCGGTTGGCAGGCGGGCGGATGGAAGGATGACGGCGGGACGCTGTAGAGTGGTGCTGCTGCTGCTTCCGTCCGTCCGAGGGTGGACCGGTGACTAGCCCTAGTCCTTGTGTCTTTCCTGCTCTGCGAGGGACGGGGTTTCGGGATTATTTATAGGTGCAGTTGTTTGTTTGAGGACTGACAGTATGATATAAATCTAAGTCTCGCGGGTTTCGCTTTATGTTCTCATCTGCCGTGGTGTGCGTATGTATGGCAGGAACGACGGCCGGCGCTTTGAACATACAAGGCCCTCGGTTGAAGACCAGTTTTATGTAAAGCACAAATGGGAAAAATTATCTGAATTGTGTTTAGAAAAATCTATTTATCTATTCGACATTAATTACCTCTGTCAGTAATTGTGTGGTTTCCTCATTTTGAAGTGATTCTGTCGTCATGTCGCATTATATATACTTTCCCTGTAATATGGGGGGGGAGAATCGCACCACGTCGTACCTCGATATAGTTATAGATATAGGGGCACCCGTCGTTATATCTCTTATATAAATCCATACACAAGCCTCACATCAACTAAGCGTGCTGTTGAAAAACGACGCTATCCCCGGAGCACCATCAGTCGGTCTATAGCTTTGAACATTCAAAGCCTCCCGGTGGGTAGGAGGATGATGACGGCCGTCCATGTATCCTTCGGTGGGCGGTTGATTAGCGTGAAAGCGTTCCAGCATGATACTATCGTTTGGTAGTTGAGACATTCCAGTTGAAGGACGTGAGGGGGCAAGTCGCATACGGTGTTTTGGAGTAGCATTTGGAGGTTCGCCTGAAGATCGCTGGTCAGTGTCTCCCGGTATCATGCAAAGACTGAACGTATCCACGTACCGCTTCTTAGTCCAAGCACCGGACGACTCGGAGGAGGCATCGCATTTGCATCCTTCTGCTTTCGACCTTTTGAGCTTCCCGTCCCACTCCGTTGATGGCGATGAAGTTGCTCTACTCCACCCAAGTCCACAGAATATGCTCTTTGTTGATAGGCTGATGGGGTCTGTGGTGGCATCGATGCACCGAGATCCTGTAAGGCTGGGTTCACCGGGCCATTGCGCGGAGCGTCAAGGGAGTTCATTGCTCGGGAAGCAGCGGCGGTTTGCATCTGAGATCTCATGGCTCGTGACTTGAGAACATTGTAGAGATGGGTGATTTGCGTAAACTTCTTGCATTTCTCTCGGCACATATTAGCGAGCCTTTGGTTTTCCTTGCGCAGTAGTTCCTGTGCCGTCTGCATATCTGGTGCTATATTATCAAATCGAGTCTCAGTAGATAGCCGGATTGACAGATGCACGAACCATTAAGTCTCTTCTGTAACGTCGAAATGTCCTTGTTGGCGTTGTGAATCACCTTGTCCATCTGGGTATTCAAGTTTGCGTATTTATCCTTCAGTGTCTTGCCTAGAACTTCCTGGTAGACACTTATGTTCGTATCAGCCTTGCTGCACGCAGTGATATAGGCAGGTTGAGCCGTACGTCTCCTGAGTCATTTGATACGCCCAGAATTTTAGGGCCCGTCCGGTACATTCCATGATGGTGTTGGGGTCGAGTCCACTTAGCACACTTGTCTTGTAATCTTCTGTCGGTTGCAGAACGGTCGATACGGCGTCGTCGGGGTTGAGGAGGGCCATGTTGCAAGCGGGACAGGGACGTTCATCTCCATATCGTGTGAGGCCGGAAGACTCGGCGCACTGAATACAAAAAATGTGCCTGAGAAGTTAGCATGTAGCTCTCAGAAGGTTCGAATAGCTGCGCATGATGCCACTTTCTAGGTGCAATACTCACGAGCAAGTTGTGACGACGGCTCTGTCCTTCAAAGATGCTCGGCACTGAAGGGAATTGCATCTGAGATAGGAGTCCATAATCGACGGCGCTGGCTAGCCGATTTAATGAGGAGGTTGTTGTTACTGTCGCAAGGTTCCAGTGAGAAACTGAGATGGGAGCAGAGAGTGAGGATGCTGTAAACGGCCTCGGGCGAGGCCGCGCACCTGCAACTTATGGAACTGCTCCAAGTTGAGGTCTGCTACAAGACAACAATAGGCGAAAATGATATTCGGATTAAGGAAGGTGACAGTATTTTCATTGGGTATCTTAGAAACATGCATTAGCTCCAACGCGCCTGTCTATGTGGTAATGATCTATATATATTGTGCTGCGAAACAGCGCTCAGAAGAAAAACGTATTGCCCGAAGCATCACGTCTTGTCGTACGCATCTTCTCTTCAAAGTCCGCGCCCGGCTCGTACTCCCGCCATAGACTCGCTGGGAAAATGTGTTTGTTCCGCTCGTACCACCGTCTATCAACCACCTTCGTTAAGGTAGGATCCCTATTGCCTCCCTCGAGCTCGTCATTACTCGGCCGGTGCATAGGATCGTCAGTAGGAGGTGGCGGCGGAGGCTTATTAGAGTAGTCGAAGAGCAGCCCCCCGGTGTTGGAGAAACTGGGGACACTATTTGCAATGAAATAATATAGCTCGTAGTGCTGAAACCGGCTGTTAGCAAGAAGCCACAACTATGATGAGGGGAGAACTTACGTGTGGGATGATAACTTCTCCCTTGACAAGCATCAAGTCATCCACACTCACTCTCGCCCATTCACGGCGATTGAACTTTCGGCCTTTTGATGCCCCGCTGGTATTACTGACGCCCAACTCGGCACCTACTTTTCGACACCGGTCCAGAAGCAACCAAACCTGATCTCCTTTCTTAACTTTCGCTGTACCAGCAGGTATGTTCGTTCCGTCGTAGAAGACAAATGGTACTAATATCTCAGTATTCTTGATAGCATCCTGCATCACCAGAAACTCTTTCCGTAAGGCGTCTCGTGCTTCCGCTTCTGCTTTGAGAGAGGCTTTCGTCATTGTCTTCGGCGGAGGTGGCGCTCTGGGATTTGGTGTGATGCGACGAGACTGCGGTGCTGAGCTTTCGTCGAAAGGTGTACCGGTAGCAGACCGCGATGCACTCAACTCGGCTGGAATGGGAGTTGAATCTTCGGCAGCCTTCGCCTTTATTTTCTTGGAAAGTTCGCCATCATCCTCCTCTTCCTCGTCATCCCCAAAGGATAGCTTGCTCTTGGAAAGTGGCTTCTTCTTTTTCTTGGGGGGGCCCTCGCTCCGTGACGTTGAGTTTCTATCGGTTGCGATCAGCGACAAGTTTGGGAACAATGGTGGACGCCTTCACTCACCCGTCTGTCACATCGCCACCTGAAGGAGTTGCGCTTCTTGAGTTACCCGAAGTAAACCTCCCTAGCGACTTATCATGCGCCTCGCGCTCTTTCTGCTCTAGGACCTCTGCGCGGCGTTTGCGGAAATCGGAGAGATGGACAAGACCAACTGTCTGTGACTTGAGAAGGTCTTCCGCGGAAGCGGTTTGACTTGTAAAAGATCGGGGCGTCGAGCTCTGACTGGGCTGTTCGGACGGTAGCATTTCGCGTGTTGGAAAGACCTCGAAAGAAAATTGCAGAGATGTTGAGCAGTTCAGTTGATCTTATCGCATTGGATCGGGAAGTAGTGGACGGCACGTGACTGCCTGTTACATGATTCCTTTATGCTGAACAGCGTTCAGAAGGTGATCAAGGCTTATAAAAGTTTGAAAAAGGTTTCTTTAGGGATTAAGGTAACAAGAGCCTATCAAAACGAGATCTTTATCACTTTATTTGTGCTTGTCGTGTTTCTTGTTAGTTAAAAGGAAGCAGAAGACGCAAACAAAGCAAACACTATTGTCTCCGCAGTGCAACAAGGAGCAGAGCTTCGACATTTTCAACTTCTCTCTCTTCTCAAATCCACTGTTATCCTAAAATATCGCGCACCATGGACGAAGACGATGATGACCTCTACGACCCCGCTGATGCGGTACCAGTCACCCAGCCCCGAGACCCTCGAAGGCCGACGACCGAAGCTCCGATGCACGACTCCCATGATGCGGAGGAAGAGGAAGAAGAAGTGGAGGAAGACGACGATGTAACCAGCGCTTGAACCCATCACGCCGGACCCAACTGATAACGGGCACTAGGACGATTTTAATATCATCACAGAGGCTCCCGCCGATGCGCCTCCTCCAGAAGCGTGAGGTCAATCGTCCTCGTGATGATCGCATTTGCTAAAAGTTGCGCAGTCCACACCCTCGTCATGCAAGCTTAAAATCCGATCCTCAACGAACCCCATCCGTCGATTCATCCACCGCTCCTAAATCTCAGACACCCTCCGTAACACCGAAGGTTGACACTTCGGCGTCAGTGCCCGCTGGTACGAGACCTGTGTCACAGAAGCCAGGATCAGCATACCCCCCGGTGCACGCGTCCTCAATCGATGTACATGCAAACCCCATCCACCCAGCTACCGGCAAGCCTGTCTTATTGACGGATATGGATGTCGACTTCCCCGACGATGACAAGCCATGGAGGCGGCCGGGAACAGATCTGACGGACTATTTCAATTACGGATTTGACGAGTTCACCTGGGCAAGCTATGTTCTGAAACAACAAGAGCTACGAAAAGAAGTTGGAGACCAGAAGAGACAACTGGATGACATGCAGAGTTTCCTGACGATGGGATTGCCTCCGATGCCCGGTGCTCAGCCGGGAGCTGGGCCCCCAGCAGCAAGCGCACCACCGCCGATGCCAGGAATGCCGGGGATGCCAGATATGAACCCAGACCTGATGCAGGGTATGCTGGCGTCAATGATGTCCCAAGGGTTAGACCCGGCTTCTATGGACCCTATGGCTTTCATGCAACATGCCCAGGCAATGATGGGTGGGCAACCCGGTGCTGGCGGCGGTCAGCAGGGACAAGGTGGATTTGGCGGCCAAGGTGTTGGTCAAGCCCAGATGGGCTACGGAGGAGGTGGTGGTTATGGAGGTGGAGGTCGAGGCCGAGGACGGAGGTGGTAGCACAAGCCTGAAAGGCTATCAGACGGAGTCATTGATCATGAAATAATTATAATGCTCATAATAAAAATGAGCAATTGTTGCTTTTGAAGCTGCAACATTCTAATTATCTTCTTGTTCTTGCGCAAGGTTAGACACCCGGTAGTTTGCTGCGTTTTCGGATATAAGGAGCTGTAGACCTGTCGCAGCTGTGGTAAGCTCCAGATTGAGATGATAACATTTCTGGGAAACAAGGCCGGATCTTGGACGACTTCATTCAAGGAAATAGCCTCCTGTAGCAAGTCAATGAATATTATCGATTCGTCTGTGATTGTGCTTGCAGGTTGTTTCGAGCTAGAATATCCTCGGCACTGGCAGTCGTGGAGAAGCTGGAGGTCTTGGCATTCTGGAAATTTCTCGCGAGTCCAGATCGGATCTTCTTCCCCAGCTCGTCGACTTGCGCTTTTCTTCTCTTTTTGCTCCCACGTCTCTATCCATCCACGCCTGTTACCCTTCGCATCTAAAGCCGTTTTCTGTGCTAATCACCTCCTCATCTCCACATTCACTATGGTACGCTATCCCAATGATTCTCCGGCTATCAACTGCGCGCCCGACAAATTTTCCAACCGCGGCCGGACCCCTGCATCAACGATCCCGGCTTTGAGGTCGGCATTTGCTTCAAGAAGACTAGATATACTAAAATTTACCCTTCTTTATAGTCTCTCCTCCGCAACGTCAAGAACCTCGCACCCCTCCTCGACCGCGTGCTCGTCCAGCGCGTCAAGCCCGAGGCCAAGACCGCCTCTGGCATCTTCCTCCCTGAGAGCTCCGTCAAGGAGCAGAACGAGGCCAAGGTCCTCGCTGTTGGCCCCGGTGCCGTTGACCGCAATGGTCAGCGCATCCCCATGGGTGTTGCCGCTGGCGACCGTGTCCTGATCCCTCAGGTACGTCTCGACAGTTTCATCAGTTAGAATTGCATGGGCTTGAGTCTTTGAGGATCTAGCTTCATCATACTTCTTCGGGGAGTACAATTGCTAACGTGAATTTGTCTTAGTTCGGTGGCAGCCCCCTCAAGGTCGGTGAGGAGGAGTACCACCTCTTCCGTGACTCTGAGTATGTCTTCCGTTACCCGCAATATTAGCGAAACCAGTCTAACAGCGACTCCCAGGATCCTTGCTAAAATCAACGAATAAGCAATTCCATGATGCGAATTTGACCCGACGCCTCAAATTGTTTCGTTCCACTCGGTCCGAAGCGTCCGAGCACGAGTCGTTGTATTATACCATTTGACAAAATCATGATCCTCAATGTTGCAGCCCTTATAAAGCCTAGAAAAGGAGCCCCGGATTATAGCAGGAGAACAACTCATCTCTGTTCTTCTCGCGTTCGGGGATATTGTTTCTTGCATTTATTGCCGAAAGCGTGAAATGACTGTTTTGCATACCACTTGATGTACTCTAAATCTAGCTCTTGCCTTGTTGGCTTCTTGAGCATAAGTAATAACACCGGATATCTCTTCTCTTTAACAGGACTCTCTCATCTTAGCTGCCCGCAGCTCTTTCTTAAAACAAGGTACGAGATGCCTTAACCTATCCATATTCACTCAATCTCATCGTCAAACCTCAACGCCCAATCACACTGCCAATCCCGTTCAATGAGCGATTCAACCCGCTTGAGTATCTTCCCGCCAATTATCCCCCCAAAGAGCCCTCTCCGCTCCTCCGCCGACATCTCAACAAACCTCGAAAGGCACCCAACACCATACCGCCCATCCTCATCCTCAATACCCCTTCCCAAAACAGCAAGGACAACCCTCGCCGCAAACGGATTCAAACCCGCCCTCCTCAAAAAGAGCTCCCAGATACTCTCAGAATCTCCCAACAAGCCGGCAAGTTGTGGTTGCGGGTTCACGGGCGTGAATGCAATTCTGTACCCAGGCTCAGATCCGAAGTGGGGTATAGAAGGCGGGATAACGCAGATGTGGTTATGAGCGAGGGCAAGGATCCAATTCGCCACCGACTCCGGGGTGAATGGGATTAGGAGCGGCGTTATGGATGCGTGCTGGTACTGAGACTGTCCAGCGGGGTTAGAGTTTGACAACGAGGTGCAGAATGCGTTTAGGGAGGTTAGGGATGCCAGGAGGTGTTTATCGGCTGAGAGATGCAGATTTGTCAGTCGATTCTTAGAGTGTTTCGATTGTTCCGGGTTGTGGGTTATGAATATATATAGATGTTCGTAGCGGGATGAGAGGCGGAAGATGGACTCTCGGAGGGGTGAGTTTATACTTTTGATGCTGGCTTGAGAGGTATTGGTATTGGTAATGGCTTCAGTGAGGGTTGATTTGTGGCCTGGGAGGTAGAGCTGTATTGTTGCCTGGGAGATTGTCAGGATGATACCGGTTTTTGGGGAGAGGATGATATCTGCTTCAATTGGGAGGGGAGAACGGGGCGTTTGTGTTTGTATTTGATGGTAATGGGGTTGTGGTCTTGTCTGGTGCTTTGGCGTGACGGAACTTTTAGCGTAGTCCCGGTATACAAGTTTGGGCGGGTGTTCTAAGCCCTCGAGGCATTGTAAGACTCTAGGGTGTGTCTTTAGTAGTGCGGTTGATGTGAAGAGGACTATGCCTTCGTGGTTCGCGGGAGTGCGAGGTGCTTGAACTAGTTGGATTAGAGATGTATGCGTAGTCTTAGAAGCCACCGTATTAGTTTTCGGCTGGTCTTCCTGGACAGATGCTTGGATGTCGTTGCTTGGCTGCCCGGGGGCTTGAACGTCCTTACTGGTGAAGTAAGGACTTTTTGCGGGGATTTGTCTTTTCTGGCCTCTGCCTCTTGTCTCTAGAAAGGATGATAGGGAGCCGAGCTTCAGGCGCGGCTGTGCATCAGGGCCTCGTTGGGTTGAGGCGGTTTGATGCCCAGCACCATGAGATTGATCTTGGAAGTTTGGCGGAGGCTCCTGGTTTGATATTGTTTGTCTTTTAGGAAATCGCTTTTCGGCAATCGCAGTAGTATGGCTGAGTAGGTGTTGGGAGGAAGGTTGACGGTTTCCATTGAAGGCGGTCGAATGCAAATATTCCGTATGATCTTTTGTTTTGGAGCTTATGTTCGAGCTATTCTGTCGGCGTTTCTTCGCCACGGTGTGTCGTTCGGTAGTAAGGTCTGCGCCCTCTGAAGATGATGCCATGGCCCTCTTGATTGTACGATGATCATTATTTGCCGTCTTCACGTTGCTTGGGTCAGAAGTCACAGACTCGTATACAGACGTTGAAGTCTTGTCCACCGAAAGACTGCACTCTTCCGATGTGGCGCCAATTATAGATTCTTCTGATTTCGTATATAGATTCGCAGGTTGGAGGTCTTCCCCGTCTGGCAGCTCGATGTCTATCACTGAGGTATCATCGCTCGATTTATCTCCTCCAGTCGAAGCTAGGCACTCCTGCGGCGTTGCTCGAATTGGGCAAGAAGACATCGGCCTCTTCTCTGCTGCCTCAGACTTACAGCTGCCAGCTCTCTTTTCACTTGACGTCGTTCGACGGCGATACGAATCCAATCCAGCGTCAGTGGAGGATACTGGGCTCGGCAGCATGTGCTCAACCGGGATAGGTGCAGGACTCGAAGGGAAACAGTCGGTGCTCAATGGAAGGAGCTCAGGGGAGTCCATACTGATGTGATCATTCTGCTTCGAAGCAAATTAGTAGAAGTTGGGCAAGGCCTTTCCACTGACGTACATAGCGGCCCTCTAGCAAGTGCCACAGGATATCCTCAAGCTCTTCCGCAGATGGCCCATCATTGCCCTTGACGCTTTGTATAAACGAGAAGCATCCCTTCGAGACCTTGAGCTTATCCTTCTTGACCCGTTCCAGCAGCGAGCACCCATTTCGTAGACCATGAAGCAGATTCGAGGCATTGAGCGTCTCTTGTATGTCGTCGGGCTGTCCCATCTCGATATCTTCAGCCCGATACCGCAAAGGCCTCTTCGACAATCTCACATCAGTCTCTCGCTCCAAAGGAAAAGTAATCGTCTCAACCCTGGCATCGTCAAACAGATGAAAATCTGGTAGAAGCTCATCCCAGCTGATGGTTATACTCCCCGCTTCGATCTCGCGGATAACGGCGGTCAAGAAACGAGCGCTTTCCTTCGAGGCACGGAGCTTCTCTTCTCGGAGTCTTGAGTCAAGGGTGGTGCGAGCAGTGCGAAGGCGAGTCTCGCATTCTGTAAAGATGTGTTGAGGCAGTGAGTCTCCGCGGTGGATGTTGAAAATGCTGTCGATGTGTGAGAGGGGATCAATTGCGGTATGGTCACTCGCTATTCCGTGGAAGCGAGCGTAGTCGAGAAGCGAGGGGTCCATTGGGAGATGACCTTGAGAAATGGGAGAAATTGCTCATCTGAGAAAGGTGACGGGCTTCGAATTTCCCTGACGGACAAAGGCAGAGGTAACCCGCGGGTAAATCATCTGTGGTGTTGATGTCTCTCACCTTGCCGGGACATAAAGTTTACCACCCGGTCAACAATACCCTGCTCAACTTAGTCAAGTCGAAGTGTAACTGTTTTCGTAGATAACGAGATTGGAATAATGTGAAAGTTGCCAAACCAATAGGTATATTCGCCTGTTTACTCTATTAAATTCAACGCCGTATCCAAAGTCACAATAAGGCACATATGGCTTGCCGCTCCTTGACCTTGATAACCAGACTCATATGCCATCATAAAATACAGAAGGATTCGATCAAACACAGGTTCGGAGTTACTGCCTCAGACCAGACGGCGCGCCCAGCACGACTTCCTGCGCCTGCTCCGTAACTGCACCTAGACGGCCTGCAACACCCAGGATTCCGGTCTCGACATCACTGAGAACAGCAGCAAGGTCGTTCAGGACGGACTTGAAGGCCCCATTTCCGTTGCTATCACGGTTTCGCGAAGTTGCGAAATCGTGGATCTGGCGTTCTAGAGTAGATTCAACCCCGTGGAGGTGGTCCTCGATCTCTTTGAGGTTCCGAGTATAGCGCTCCAAGACGACACCCATTTCATCGGAGCGCTGCGAGAAGTAGTCCACCAAGTTCACTGGTACTCCATTGATAGAGTTTGATGAAGGATCGCCTTCGACATTATCGGGGAGAGCGAGTGTGTTCTTGCGCGCCGACCGTAGCGACTGGGAATCCGACACCTTCTGATCCTGAGCCGACCACCAGCCAGAGCCACCTGTCGACTGGTATTGCAAGGGCAGCTTGAGAGTATCAATGGCACGGAATGCGACCTGAGCTTCAGCTGCGTCTCTAGATACGAGGCCACGCAGCTGGTCGATATCACTAGCGTCATTCTCCAGTGCGTGTTGCATTGTTTCCAATTTGCCCTGAACATAATCCACATCGTTCGGTATGGTTGATCCTTGGGCGGCGACGGAAGGAATCAAGTTGGCGACCTCATTGCACATATTTATCTGATTAAGTATAAAGGTATCGAAGCGTTCCAATTCTGTCTTGACCTCATCGGCGCAGCTCTCAAATTTCGTAGTCGGCAGAAGATTACTGATATCCACCTTCACACCCGGAATAACAGTCGAAGCCCCAGCTGCTGGTGTTGCTTGTGCGGGTTGCTGTGCGGTAGAATTCTGATTTCCGAAGAGCGACAGTGTTGGTTTTTGAGCCTGCTGTTGTTGCTGTTGCTGACCGGCATTCGAATTTGTGTTGCCACTAATATAGATGTTAGTTAGCCTGAGACTATCGCACAAGCTCTGCAATGGACTGGACTGATGCTTACAAGATCCCGGTGCCAGTCGTAGTCGAACCCCCTAAGCTAAACAGCGGCTTCGACTGGGCTTGGCTCGTGGAGGTTCCTCCTGTATTCCCGAACAGTCCTCCGGTACTGCCGCTTTGTGTGGTGGTGGTGTTGGCGCCAGACGTGCCGGAGAAGAGACCGCCGGATTGCGGTTGACTTGTAGTAGTGGTGTTGCCGAACAATCCGCCGCCCGACGTGCCACTTGACTGACCACCGAGCCCCGAAAACATGTTCGATCCAGACGATTGCTGTGTGTTTGTGGTGCCCATGTTCCCAAATAAACTCCCAGTTGGTTTGGATTGGGCCGCGGCTGTCCCGAAGAGTCCTCCAGATGCGCCCGTTGAGGCCGGCGTGCTTGTTTGAGTAGAATTGCCACCACTATTGGCGCGAAGAAAAGAAAGTTAGACAAAACAAGACAAAGAACCAAACAGTAAAGTTGAGAAAAACTCACAAGAGAGAGTTGGCTGAATTGGTGTTGATGGAGAGCCCAGTTGACGGAGCTGCGGGTTTTGAAGAAAACATTCTTTCGCCCAAGGATGAACGGGCCTCTTCCCGTGATGTTGACGCGATCGGAATGAGACAAAGAAAAACCCCGCTGCAGCAGTTTACCGAGGGAGCAACTCCTTGCTGGAACAACAAGCTCGAGCTGACGCTGAAAAATATTATTGGATCTGGGACTGGGTTGCTGTCCAACGCTGTTGTTGTCGCCGGCCAAGCTTGGTTTTTCCGGCGCCGAGGCTTTTGGTCAAACTGGGAAAAATTCGCCGACGCTAATCAACTACATCTGAAGCTTGTCCATATCAAGTTCCAACGTCAAGCCAATAGAGGCCGTGGGTCAGTTGGTTTCACTAGTAATGTACGCTAGCTGACTTTATCAACTTTTTCACGGTCCCTGTACTGTCATCTCGCTCAGGGTTATCTTAATCGTTGGGAGTTGCTGACCCTGCTCGACTCCATGACTTGAGTATAAGGCCCTTCGTTTCCATCGTACGCAGCGGCGAAGGCTCTCTAGAAAACCCGCTTTATTGTGAACCCAGGATAGAAGTTGGGGGAAATGCAAAGCGCTGAATTTCCACCGTGTTAGAAGATCAAGCATGAAGTTATCAGCGACCTCCAGAATGCCGGGGAACGAAATATCCAGTTCGGAGCCAGTACGTATTGCTTCAACTGATTTTGGCATCATAAGGAACTCGCATCCCGCTCAAAGCTCTCCTCTTCAACATATTGATGCTGCGAGACAAGGTGAGGAAAATAAGAAGCAGGCTAGTGAGCTGGCTGGCAACTTGAGCTATTTCAAAGGTGCCGAGTGGTGAGTCTCTTCTCGCTCCCATCACTCATGAGCTTCATGCCACATCTCTCTCACTACGCGCTCTTACTGAGATTCAATGACCCGGCAGGTCCCCAGATGGTACGACAATCCTCACAGACTCTTCGGACCATCACATCAGAACCTACATTGTGTCAGTTCACGCTCTATCTATTTCAGTGTGTGGGTTTACAGGTCTAACCAACCTCGTGCAGCCCCCCAGATCTTCTCGAAGAACAGCAGTCCCCTCATCGCCTCTCGCCATACTCTGTCCTGCCGTCCGGAGAGCCAACATATGCATCTGCTTTTTATCCTTTCTTCTCCCTTCAAGAGCCGTCTTCCACTTTGTTCCTGTCATCTGTCAGAGACCATCCGATCAGGCTGTCCTCTGCACTGGTCCCAGAATCGGTAGCGACGTACTCGCTCGTGAACCCAACGACCGAAGCTTTCATAACACCCCATTGCATTATTTACCCTCCTACTTTGGCTGGTACGCATTTCATCACCGGATCAGATAGCCTCATATGTCTCTTTGACGTTTCCCGTTCAGGGAAAGAGGGCCCTGTTTCTTGGATGCCCACAATACCGAGCAAGCGCAAACAGTCGGTCGGGGGAGGCGTGGGGATGAAAGGTATAGTATCTGCCCTGGCGCTCAGTCCGAACCGAGACGGTATCTTGGCGGCCGGTACCTTTTCGCGAAATGTCGGACTCTATGATTCGAATGGGTCCGGGCAATCTCTGGGGACGTTCAATGTCTCAAAAACCGAAGCAGATCGTCATATTGGCGGGTGCGGAATCACTCAACTTCTCTGGAGCTCGTGTGGACGGTATCTCTATATTGCTGAACGCAAAAGCGACGGTGTCCTGGTTTATGATATCAGAGTTACTGGACAGCTTCTCGGATGGCTTCAAGGACGCAAGGCTCTTACAAACCAACGGATGAAGATCGATTTGCTTCAGACGGAACAGAACGGCGCGCACGAGATCTGGGCTGGTGGTACGGACGGCACTATGAGACTTTGGCAGAGCCCAACGCACACTGCTGGTGCACAAGACCCAACCTGGCAATGGAAGGTACATGATGGTAAGTGCAGATCGGACTGGCTCAAGCAATGTTCTACTAACACAACGAGCAAGACTCGCTCAGCAGTACTGTCATGCATCCAATGGGTGAAGTCGTTGCTACAACATCCGGCCAAAAGCATTTCAGAGACAGCTCCGAAGGCCTATGTCAAGAACAATCTAACACGAAGATCGCGAGTTCGTTGAACATTTATTTCCTTCCTCATGTACCTGGGCCGATGGTGGTGGGCAATCCGCTTCAGCCTGAAAGCTTCGCCGACAAAAACTGAAGGTGGAGGAGATTGTGTTGAACACGTCTCGAGGGTCAGAATCCAATTTGGTGTCTTTCTATGGCACTGTCAGCGTGGATTGTTCTGGACACATTGGGGTAACGAACCAATTCCCATTTTCGCGGACGAACTGATTGATATGTTCAATGCAAAAAAAGCGGAAGCGAGTGACACTTTCTGCTCATGACGTCCTTCGCCTAACTCGCATTGCCCTCTTCGGAAACCTGGGGAAAGTTGGATATAGGCTTCGATGAAGGTATCTACAAGTGGGCTCTGGGGGGCAGCGCATCATGCAGGGACGTGCAATCGATTGGCCTCTCAGTTTTCATTCCGGTCGAAGAGAGTCTCATTGGGACCGCCAAGCAAAGCTGACAATGGATTGTGCGCAAAGCCGCACTTCTCCATTCACAATCGGCGGACACAATTGGTTCTTTCAATAGGCGGCTCCTTGCTATTGTGGCTATCGTTCACAGAGGCCCGTGCAGTCACAACACAACTGTGAATCAGATAACTCCACTCCAAGGTTCCAGAACTGCCCTCATCACTGGCATCTTCTCCCAACCTTTGTGTAGCCTATCATAGAGCCTCAGAAAGCCCTACTTCTGTGAATCTATATACTAGATTCACAACAGCATGGTGAAGGTCCAGTGTGGACACCAGGTTCTGCTCAGCAAGACCGCCTCTACCTGAGGCTTCTATAAAGTCTCTCATTCCTTCATCTTCCACTTCGCCAATCTCCCTTTCACCTCCCTGATCGTCCTTCTTTCCGTCATTCTCTTCATCAGCTTTATCTTCCGTTTTGCCCTTAAATAACCGTTCGTTCCTCCAAGAATCCATCCAGTTATCCATCCATCTATCACCGAACTCTTGTTCGTTCCATTGCATTGCAATTCAAGGATATATTACCAGGGCTCCTCGGGAATATCAGCCATGGCTTGCAATTCAAACGACGTCTCCCAGCTTATGGCAGCTCCTGCTGGTCAGGACATGTCTTCTCAATTCCCTGCCTTGCAAGGCTTTGTGAGCGTTCCGCAGACCATTTTTTCAGCTCAGATGCCTGTTGGCACGGGAGTGGGTTGCAATTTTGCCCAGTCATCTTGCCACGGACCTACCATGCAGTCGAATTTCGGCAAGTCCTTCATTCTGCCGGACAAGAATGAGGCCAAGTCCATCATGTCTCAGCCAGGACAGCAATCGTTCCAGACCTCTTCCTGCCATGATTTCACTCCTGGCTATCAAATCAGTCAAACTAGTTACGAGCAGCGCGTTCACGGCAACGACCCGGGAGAAACCAGCTTTCATTCCGATTCGAATGTTTCGCATTACGACTCGGCCAACTTTGCGGGCAGTGGAAGCTCCGATAGTTTTGACTCTCTTGATGGCACCGGCGACTATGAAACGTGGAAGAACAGCTCTGGCCATGTGATGGGAACAGCCAATGCCAACTTGCAGGCAGCGTCTCCTCGGCATGATCATTCTCAGTACTCCTTTGAATCGGCTGACGCTGCAAATCCTGGACTTCACGCGGGTAGCAGCCACAATCTCAATGGCTCAACTACCGACCTCTCTCTCGGACCTCAGAATGATAGCAACGACATGGGGTCGGCCACCGTCAACCCAAATGTGGTGCTCACGCAACTTCAATTCACCCAGAATGCCGGCTCTGGATTCATGGGTCTCAGGGGGGAAACTTTCGAGAATCGTATGCCTCTAAATCCCACCCCTACCATTCACCGGAATAGCACTCCTTCACAATCGCAAGTCAGACCGGGGAACCCCATGGCCAATGGTAACGCCGATGTTGCAATGGGATATCGCTCCTCTGGCAGTTCCTCGACCACTAACAGCTTTGCAGAGAATGCCAATGGCCATGAACTCCTGGCGGATTCTCTCCACCTTTCCGAACAGACTTTGGGAGACATCAACTCCTCACTCGCGCACCATGCCAGCAATAATTCTCAGAACATCTCTGATTTTGCTCTGACGCAAACGGAAGAAAACCACGAGTCGCAGTCGCAAGTGGATGACGATGGACATGGACTTAAGCTCTCTGCATTTTTAGGAAACAATGATATTTCCCCCGGTAGTGCGTCTCGCAATTCCGACAGCGAGCGGAAATTACCCACTAGCGGTGATTGGGACCAACAAATCGACGATGGGCTTGCTGAGCGTGACCCTTTGTACCGAGACGCAACCCTCGAGGCACTTGGACGTACCACCGAAGGGCCCCCCACCGAGACTGAGTTCTCATCGCTCGATGATGCCAGGGAGAAAATGAAAGGTAAATTCCAGATCCCAGAGGAAGATGCAACTCTTCCAACAACCGACACGCAGAACCGGGCCATCGTCAAGGTTTTGGTCAAACTGTGGGTTGACACTAGTTGTGCCAAAGACAACCCCCCCTACATAGCGGGCTTCCAGGCGAGGAGCAAGGATCTCAAAGAGATAGAGTTGTACTGCTGGGAGATTTTGGTGAGCCTTCTGAAGAGCCATGGCTGAGACCCGTGCTAACCAATTATGACTAGGAAGCAACAATCAGATACACCAAGGAAGGGCCGCTGATCAATAAAAAGAATTCGAAAAAGCAAAGGGGTAACATTGGCTCGTTTGCTTGCAGAATGGCTGCCGTCATAGAGACTGTTCACTGCCACAAATCAATCTGCGAAGGTGTAGCAAGACCCTCCCTTTGCCACCGGCTTGTCCAAGACCCCCTGGGAGAGCAGAAACGATGCATGGACAATCAGTCCGTCAACAAACGAAAGGCTGAAAGCTTGAAGCTTGGAAACGAGGAGAAGAAGAGACAAAATATGGGTCATATTTCCAGTTTTTCGGCCTTTGAACAGCACAGCAGGCCAGCAGACAATGGAACGGTCAAACTACAGCGGCGGATGAAGCTACACCGCACCCAGAATAATCCCTCTGGATCGCCCGTGCCTCGACGCCGACGTGGTACAGTAGGTGGTGACCTTCAAGTCGAGAGACAACTCAGGAAACAAGAAGCTGAAGCTCCCTACTACGACATCTCAAATCCCCAACAACAAACAAATGTCGACAGGGTCGCCCAGTCTAATGAAGCTGGGATGCGCCGTTATTCCACACCAGTTCCGGGTATGGCGAACCCATATGCTACCGCCCGCCCCGACGATGCTGTTTCCCAGGCGCCCGCGGGTTATATCAATGCTGGAGGTTATAGCGCACCCCAGCCGCCAACCACCAGTGTGAACGGGGCCCAACAACTCGTCCATAAGTTTGATACATCGGGAGGAGTTACCTTGCCTTCATGTGTGGTCGACGATTCTGGCAACATTCAACAGGCAGCGTATCCAACTCCGCAACACGACCAAATGGCGCAAGCGACGAGTGACAACAATGGCTACAATCAACCTCAGCAATCCACTCATCAGCCCACCGGCATTCCGCCGCTTTGGGTACAGTATTACGAACAAATGGACATGCTACCAAACCAGTATCAACCGCAGTCCCCTCCGCAGAGCACCCCCGCCATGAATAGTGCTATGAACACTCCCCAACATCTACAACAGGCCTCCAATCCCCGCCGTGATTTGAACGTCTTGAAGCGTCACCACTCTGGGCCCTGACGTCTTTTCCCACCATCCTCTTCCCCTTCGCCTTGGACGGAGTCTAGGCATTGGATATCCCGGAGGTGCACGGCTGAGCAGTACAAGATCTTACAGACAACACAAAAATCCACAAAAATATTTGGAACGGACATTCTGGCGAAATGGAGGGAAACGACCAAACGATTTTTACGAAGAATGGGCAGCCCTCTCGTTATTGTCAACGACATGATACCCCAACAGCATCGATAATCCAATAGCATGATACCTGTCTTGGGAATTATACGGACGGTTTTGGGACGGTTTTGAAGGCGCTGGGTCGTTTTTACTTCCTTTTCGCTTCGCGTTGCAGAGAGCTGTTGAGTCGGTTGCTTTTTTCTTGCTGCGTTTCGTTTCGTTTCGTTTCGTTTCGGATTCGTTTTTTGGTTTTGGTTTTCTATTTTCCCATGCATCTTGATATTGCGCAATTATCCGTCTAATCCTTGGTTTTGCTTTTGGGTCTCGTTTTTTTTTTTTTTTTTTTTGCATTTAGTCTTGGTGGTTTTGGGATCTTCGGCGCTCGGGGCTCGTTCAATTTTTCGGGGGGGAAGCTTACTTCGATAGCTGAGATGCCAGATCTGCTGGGCAGCTGGCTCTCATAGATGTCTTTAGAGGTTGGTCCTAACTTCGCAATAGACAAGAAGCGATTACCTTAG